>NW_011500091.1:131968-136035 GCF_000495115.2 Populus euphratica
AAATATAAATATTACATTTCAATTATTTCATTTATTTTTTATTGATTGGAGTTGATGACATGTCAATAATTGTCCACAATTCACGATTTTTCTTTTTGAATTTTACATATACATAGTAGATGTAGCAGGGCAAGTTACTCAGGCTCGTTGATTCCCACACCATGCAATTAATTGTTTGGATTATCGTAGGAAACACATAATCTAGTACAAAAATCAATTTTTTTAGACCGAATTTTGCAACCAAAATCTGTGGATGACAAATTTCTGAATAATTTGAAACTGTGATGTACACGGTCACAAAAATGGATTTGAAAAAGAGGTAGACCTAGCATCTTTCAAAAACATGATTATCTATTCTCTAAGCCACAACTCTCTCTCTCTCTCTCTCTCTCTCTCTCTCTCTCAATTACGGTAACTATCGATCATTGACATTACCTACCCCGTTTGAATGAAATGGCGATTTAGAATGATTGCGGGTCAAATCTTATTAAATATATTTCGGTAAGGTCTTTTCATTTGGAAAGCTCGCTTACATCTTTTTATCTTCTTTCTAATTCGATTTAGAAGATTCTGTGCCTTTTTCCATATATATATAGATATATATATATATATATTATTGTGATCCCTGTGTTGATGATTTGACGAAGTTCAGACAACTTATTTTTTCGGCATGGCTTTAATCCCCCTTTTGGTGTAGATTAGAAAATATGGAGAGATCCATTTTGATTTATTCTCCCCCTCCTTTCTGTAATTTTAGTGTCTTGGAATCTGAAGCTTTGCCTTCAAATATTGGTACTTTATTATTTTTACCGTCATGTCTGCAAAACATTACTATTCTATCAAGCTTCTTTTGAGGTACCGCCTTTCAATCTCTTTTCACTAAGACAAAACACCATGTTTTTTTATTTATTTAGAGTTATCTTTGTGCTTCGATTGGGCAATTAGAACTTTGTCACTTGTATTTGAATTAATAACCCGTTTGTTTATGAGAGCACTAGTTTGGAAGTAAATTGAGTGATAGCACATGAATTTTCATATTAATGCACGCAAGTAATATAAAATTATTCTTAAATCTTTATCCAATAATTTTAATTTTTAAATTAAAATACTTATTTCAAGTAATATCAAACCATTAATAATCAAATTATTTGAAGTATAAATATCACTACTATTAACCTATATAATTAAACTAATAAAATTAAATACAAAATAATAATGAAGCTGCACCTAATAGTTTAGTAAGCAAAACAAAAATCTATAAAAATTTGACAAAAAATACAGTCATTGAACAAACCTATAGTACCAAAATAGGTTAAATATATTGTTATTGATTTAAAACTTTGAGGTTTGTCAAAGAACCAAAGTTATTAGGTGAAGTCTCAAAATATGATTTATATTATTCTCTAACACACCCCCTCAAGTGAAAGTTATCTGGGCTTGAAATTTGCAAAATCCCACATTATCTTATGCTTAATTTTTTATCAAATAAATAGGGACGGTGAGATTAGAACTTGTGACTACTTGGTCATCAAGGCTCTGATACCATGTCAAAGAACCAATTCAACCTAATAGCTTAAACTGTTAGGTGAGGCCCTAAGATATTATTTATATTATTATCTAACACACACCCTTAAATGAAAACCCTTTAGGTTTAAAACTTACACAGGCCCATATTACATTGTGCTTAATTTTTATCAAATAAATGAAGATGATGAGATTCGAATTCATGACCGCTTGATCATCAAGGCTCTGATACCATATCAAAAAATCATCTCAACCTAATAGTTTAAGCTATTAGGTGAGATTCTAAGATATGATTTATATTATTATCTAACCTCTAAGATATGATTTATATTATTATCTAACAATGTTATATCTCAAAATTCATGATTGTAAATTTAACAGTTGTTGGGTTCTTGGATGTCATATATGCAGCAAAAAAATTAAAAAAACAATTATTTGAGGGTCTCTAAGATTCTATTAAATAGATGTAAAGTTGTTCAAAGATTTATTACCTGAAGAACAAATCTTCTTTAACTTTGAAAATTTTTTTAAAGGTTTGGTTGTCGTAAACTACAAGTCGTTTAATTATCCGGCCTCCAACATTAATCCATATGAACCACTAGTAAGAAATCTTCTAAATTCCTATTTAGAAGAGATGTTAATCCATATGAACTACTAGTAAGAAATCTTCTAAATTCCGATTTAGAAGAGATGAATTGATGACACGACTAAAAGATTGATGTCGAATTGACATGCTTGGAGCGTTAGCTCTCTATTATATGACTTATATAGTTTTTTAGTTTAACAAGCAACACCACTAAAATAAGAGGCATAGTTTACTATTTATAGGGAAATATGAAAAGCCTTATAAATTGAAATTTTTTTTATCAATTTGCCTCCTAAATAATATTTATATATTAATTCAGGATAATTTTAGAAATTAACTCAATCAAATCCTTACTTGATTTTTCTGAGTCTAGAAATATAATATTTGTATTAATTATATTCTAGTCCTTAATTTATAAATATATTTTAATCAAGTTATATTTAATTAAATCATCTTGTTTAATTTTTTATTAATGGTTCTTAATTTGTGTGACTCATTAAGTTTCTAATATATTGGCCCAAATACAAATTATAATTAAATAAATTAAACAATTTAATTCATTATCAATTCAAGAACTTATTAATTTAGATTTGAAGATCAGATATGTCGTCTAGCAATGTATCATAATTCTCCAAATATTAGAAAAGTCATTAGTGATTCGACTTGATATTTTAAAAATTGATTTTTCGGTGTAATTAATATATTTTCTGTAATAGTCCCAACTGTTCTATTCTATAAACGCTAAAAGATCCTAACATATGCTTTTAATGTAAAGGTAAATCTTTTTAAAAAAGAATGCTACCGAAATTTCAATAGAGTTTTCTTTGTATATAGAATATCTCAAGTTATCGACTAGTTTCAATTTACCTGTTTAATCCATCACAACATGGTTCAAGGGTTTTGGACTTTATTTCCATCATCAATACTCAACACCTCATACAATCCATTCATATATATATATATATATATATATATATATATATATAATCTTACAAACAAGATCAATGTAAATATGGCCCACAAATCATATATAATAAACTCAAGTGGAAAAAGGGCAATAACATTTAATGAGAGAATTTAAACATAACATAAGTATATATTAATAACAAATTTATAAATAATCATGTAAAGTATACAAATAAAGCATAAGTTTTCTATTAGTGTCCTAAAAATTCTAGTAACCAACTTATAAATTTCTTGGGAAACATTTAAAGACGAATTAAACATCATTTATTTATTCTTAATTTATTACTCTTATCTTTTTACATGAACCTAGTAATTTTGCTTAATTGGTTTTATTAGATCTTCAACTTTGCATAGTCCAATTGGATATTTTTAGGCAATTATACTTATCAAATTTTCTAGGTCATCAAAATATAGATACTCTTTATACATCAAGCCTTATTGATTGTTCCCAGGTGTCCCAACATAAACGTCATTAGTCGAATGTCATTAGTCGAAACTAATCTTGTAATTCATTTATCGGCCCCCCTATCACATATGCTATTCCTAATCTTGTAATTCATTTCTTGACATCCCTATAATAAATGCCATTAGCCAAAACTAATTTTATTAATACACCAAACTTTATTTATATTGAACATAATATTATTGTAATTGCATTCATCATGGAGATTTTAAATTGCATAAGTGTTAATGAGAGGGAAATCACGCACCTTCTTCATTTGTCTCGTGACTTCCTCTAATAGAAGATCCAATCTTGGTCACTTCTCCTGATTCATAAAAAAGTCTTTGGTCATGATTCCTTCAAGCCAAATATTATAGGCAATCCATATTCATTCATTATATCTATACATGTTCATTTCCTCAGCGTAACGTACATATACATATCAAGTGTATTTCTTTAGAGTTAGTTGATTAGTACTTAAAAGTGCATTTTTATCATGGTTTTATATCATCATTTTGCACTTGAAGTATCAATAACTCATTAACTAAA
>NW_011500091.1:136403-136562 GCF_000495115.2 Populus euphratica
CCTGAATCTGTCCTCCAGCCCGAGCACTGTTCAGTATTTTGGCCATATCTGGAGTTTTAGAAGTCCAAATGAGATGAATTGTTTACACAAGAAACCTAAGACGTTATCAATGATGTATTGGGCAGACAAGAGAAGATAATGATTGTCACCAAGTCAAGA
>NW_011500091.1:137035-142376 GCF_000495115.2 Populus euphratica
TACTATTGTTGTTATTGCTATTATTGTTGTTTATAATTATTGTCTATAATTTGTACAATTAACCTCCCTGTGGTTCGACCCCGGTCTTGCCGGGTTATTTATTACTTTGACACTCCTGCACTTGGGAGAAGACATCAATCTTTTAGTCATGTCATTAGTATATCACATTTAAGTGTTCGCACGATTTAGTTTTGCATGAATGAGATTTCAGTATCTATGACTTGGGTTTGCGTCAACAGAATTTCAACATTCTAAATCACTTCATTTACGCTTTCTTCTCATACAACCTAACACCTTCCATGACAAGTTCCAAGAGTAAAGGATTACTCTTACCTCATGAATTTGGAAGAATTTTGAGGAAGTACTTAGGTAATATTATACTTCTCCTTTTTGGTTTTCCTTCTTCTCTTTTGTTTTTGGTTTCAGTTGATTCCCTCTCTCTTTCTCTACTTCAAATTCTTGATTTTTCATCTTACAATTATTCTTCTTTCACTCTTGCACTTGGTAAAGGGAAAATGCAAAGGATTTCTATTTTGAAATTGAAATGGGATAGAGTTGCTCTCTATGGTTTCCACTAGCTTTACAGAGAAGAAAAGTATCCATCTTACTCTTTCACATGTATTTATATTCCTTTCTAATTGGGACTAGGCTTTGTTTGGCTATTGTCTTATTAATTCCTAGTATTTATTTTTCTTTTTTATACACTTTAATCCTTCATCTTGTAATTTTTTCATTCCCACACTTTAATAGTTAGGTTGACTTCCTAATTTATTTACTTATTCTAAACTCACTCTATAAATATTGATTTTTTTTTCTAATTAATTTCAACCTGAGGTTTACACTTTCATTAATAATGATACGATTTAATATTAAAGCATGGAGTATGTCTACCATGTTAGTTCATGTTTGTTCTCTACATAATAGTCATTGATCATTTGAATAAGATTAAATTTTTTTTTTAAAATCTCATTCCATCTTGGTGAAAGATTTCTCAGTCAATACTATTTAGGTGATGAATCCTCTCTTAATCACTCAAATACCTTCATATATTTTGTCAAAACTCAATTCTGGGTTATTCCTTAAATTCATTTTTTTAATTAAAAAAATAAATTAATAATAGTAATAAGACATAGATCTTTACAAAAACTAGCTGAGAGGATATCAAATATAGAGGAAGATCATACTGCAATTTCAGATGAAATCAAAAGCATAATTGTACTCCTACTATACCAAAAATTAAAAAGAAAATATAGATTTAACATCAAATTAAATCAATATTGAACTAATATGAATAAAAAATAAGCCTAAAGACAATAACTTAAGGTCTGGAATGGAGAAAAAAGGATTACGAGCTACTAAAAGATATGCAAAATGTCTCTCATTCATCTCTTATTTATACTAATTTTGAAAGAAAAAAAACATGCATAATTAATTCCATTAATTATGAATTGTTTGCCTTAATTACTTGCAATAAAAATAATAAGAACCTAATATTTTTTTGTTTTAAAAACCAAATGTTTTTCCTTTGAAAAAGTTGTTCAAGAAAAGAAGACTTTTCAAACTCTTTATTCGTAGGTTAGATATATTTTAATCATGCTAATATTCTATATTAAACTTTGTCAAAGAATAATCTTCACTAAAGTTTTAAATTTAAAAGCGAGTGAAACTGATTTTTAATTAGGCCCCAAATGTGTTCTTTAATAATGGTTTAAAATAAATTTTGTAACAATCATCTATATGAATGAAAATTGTCTGACCAATATACAAGACTCAAGGATTCGAGAGAGATAATAAGTTGCTTGATCACTACATCAAGATAGGTAGGTTTTAGCTTTGAATCTTTATTAGTGAAATACTATTGAATTTACTCAACTAAATAGTGAGCGCAATGTCTTGAACTATTTAGTCTTTTATATAAACCAATACAATAGTACTCATATACTTCTTTTACAATACAAATGACCTAGAAATTTTTATTATTCCTAATATGACATTTTCAACACCTATAAGTTTTGATATGCTCATGAACAAATCAACTTGACATTTATCCTTTTTTTATAATGTTTGGTTTTTATGTTTCACAATGTTATTTTATTAAGGTGAATAAGGAGTAGTTGTTTGGTAGATACTATAATTTTGGAAAATATTTTTATCAAAAGTTATTTTGTATTTTCATCTCTATTACTTTTTATTATCTTTATTGTGGTAACCCATTTTTGGGTCCCCACCAATAAAATAAGTGGATCATCGGTGGGCTGCTGACTAGAGGAGGGAAAGAAAAATGACTAAAATTGAAGAGAGCCTACAAAAGAAAAGTCAGAAATCCCCCCTTGCAGTGTCATTCCCAAAAACAGCATATGTGATGCAACCCGATAAAGAAGCAGAATGTTTTGATCAAGGCCTATCAAATATAAGCATAAACACCTTGGGAGAAAATAATGTGGGTGGAGGTGACATGAAGAAAGTAACAGGAAAGGGAGATGACGTACTGCCACAACTGATGATCCACACACTATAAGAAGTCTCCGCCAAGACCTTTGTGCGCAAGTTGGCTCAGGGCGAGAAGTTTCAGAACTGGGTGACCCAAAAAGCTCCAGTAGTTTTCAAAATGAATCTTGAAAGCGGATCTCTTACAACATCACATACATTTAGCATCAAGAATAAATGGCCAAACTTGAACGAACATGTGATAGCTATGGAAGAAGAAGAGTGGGATAAAAGCAATATAAGTGAATTCACCAAGCTAGTGGAACAACGGGAATAGACTTGGAAACCCACCAAAGAGGAACTCAAAACCATCAATGTGGGCAGTGATAAGCTCAGGAAAGAGTTGAAAATAGGTACCTTAATTACTTCTAAACAAAGGACAAAAATGATCGCCCTATTACAAGAATATTCAGATTTCTTTGTTTGGTCCTATGAAGATATGCATGGTTTGGATACAAATATTATAGTACACAAGATACTATTGGAAGTAGGTTGTAAACCAGTCAAGCAAAAGCTGAGGAGGGCCCACCCGGATAACTGGATTAAGGTTAAGGCAAAACTCGAGAAGCAATAGGATATTGTCTTTCTAGAAGTAGTTACATATCCACAATGAGTATCTAACATTGTTGTGGTGCCTAAGAAGGAGGGGAAGATTAGAGTTTGTGTGAAATTCCAGAATTTGAATAGAGCTACCCTAAGGATGATTTTTCTTTACCACATATAGATGTTTTGGTGGACAACTTTGCCCGAGGTTCCATATATTCCTTTATAGATAGTTTTTCAAGATACAATTAAATAAAAATAGCTCTAGAGGATAAGGCGAAAACAACTTTTGTCACACCTTGAGGGGCATACTGCTACGAGGTTATGCCATTTGATTTGAAGGATGCAAGAGCAACCTATCAAAGAGCAATGGTGACTCTATTCCATGACATGATGCACAAGGAAATTGAAGTGTATGTTGATGAAAAGATTGCTAAGTCTAAAAAGAGAGAAGATCATGTTCGGGTTTTGAGGAAGTTATTTGAGAGGTTGAAGAAGTATGAATTAAGGCTCAATCCTGGAAAATGTTTATTCGAAGTTAAATTAGGTAAGCTATTAGGATTTGTGGTAAGTGATAGAGGCATAGAGGTGGATCCAGATAAAAGAAGTAAGAGGATTCTTGAGAAGGTTAAACTATATTACTTGGTTTATAGCTTAGTTAACAATAACATATGAACTTATATTCTGATTATTAAGGAAAAATAATCTTGGAACCTAGAATGAGGAGTGTGAGGAGGCATTCAATAAAATCAAGCATTATTTACAAAATCCACCTTTATTGGTTCCTTCAGTATCAAGAAAGCCTCTGGTATTTAATCTAACAGTAACCAAAGCAGTCATGGGATGTGTATTGGGTCAGCATGATGAAACTGGAAGGAAGGAAAGGGCTATCTATTACTTAAGTAAGAAACTCATCGAATGTGAGTCTAGATACACTGAGATAAAAAGGCTCTTTTTTGATAGGGCAATGAATGTATATGATAATGGGGCCGGTGCGGTAATAATCTCTCCTAATAAGAAACAGTATCCGATTTTGGTTAAACTGCACTTCAAGTGCACCAACAATATAGTTGAGTATGAAGCTTGTATCCTTGGTTTAGAAGCAGCAATAGAGCTACAAATAAAGAAGATAGATGTATATGGGGATTCAATGTTGATTATCTATTAGTTAAGGGGGATGGTAAACCAAGGAAGAAAAGTTAAGGTCGTACCAGGAATACCTATCTACACTAGCAAAGGAATTTGAAGAGATTAAAATCACCCATTTAGGAAGAGAAGGGAATCATGTTGTGGATGTTTTGGCCATGCTAGCGGCTATGACTACCATTGATCTCGAGTATAAGGTACAACCTGTACACATTGATAATAGAAATGATCTAGCTCATGATTGCTTAATTGAAGGAGAAATAGGTGAAATGAATCTTTTCTTTATAAAAGCCTCGATTAGGATCACATCCCCACACTAGGGGCAAATATAGATATTTCATGAAAAGTTTTACGTGTTTGAAACGGGATGAAAGCCTGGTGATTTGAAAAAATAAGTTAAAGCATTTAACAAAAGCATGAAAAAGAAGGCAATGACAAATCATATATTTTGGAAAAAGCTACTTCAAAAAGTCAAAGACTTCTTCTCAAAGATATGATAAGTAAAAAAGAGGCAGCATGAAAAACGAATCCAGCATACGGCTTCAAAAGCAAGCTCATGTCAAGAGAGAGTTTTATGAAATAGAAGAAGATGATAGGACCTATGTTTCAAAACTAGGATTGTGGAAAAAGAAAGAAGCATTGCGTTGATGATGACAAAGAATCGATTCTGATCATGGAATAAAAGGAAGATGAGATGAAGCCCACCGTTACGAAAATCTTTAAGAAATGAAAAGATCAACCTTGCCATCAGGAAGCCCCAAGTTTTCAAATCCTGCGATTGTGAATTGTCAAGAAGCACCAAGTTTTCCAACCCTTCTCTTGTCATCCCTTCAAGACTTTGCCAAGTCACCCATTATAACGAGACCAAGTCGCATCACATCTTCCAATTGGGTAGGTCACCCATTACAATAAGCATTTTCTTGTGTAGGTCACCCATTACAATGAGACCAATTCTCCATATTTCTTATCCAGGTAAGTCATGACACGACTAAAAGATTGATGTCTTCTCCCAAGTGCAGGAGTGTCGAAGTAATAAATAACCCGGCAAGACCGGGGTTGAACCACAGGGAGGTTAATTGTACAAATTATAAACGATAATAATACAACAACAACAATAATAATAACAACAATAATAATAATAGTAATAACAATAATAACAGTAGTA
>NW_011500091.1:142475-148359 GCF_000495115.2 Populus euphratica
AGTAGTAATAATAATAATAGTAGTAGTAGTAGTAGTAATAATAATAAAGAAAGAGAAGAAGAAGAAGATGATGAGAACTTGAAGATGGAAAATTAATGTAAGGATTAAACAATAATAATAACAAATGTCAAGGTTAGAGGTTTCACTAATGGTATGTCAAACAAGTATAGTATAAACTCTTATTATTCAATTGGAAACTACACACAAATGAGGTTCCAATTAGATTATAGATTGTTAACATGATTACATTAGTCATCTTATTCCATTAATGCTAGTACTTCTAAATCTCATCAAGCATTCATGATTATAACTTATGTTAACAACAAATCAAGTTCCTTTCATAGCTCACGTGTCGGTTATACCATACAGTGTGAACTATGAAAGTGCCAAGCATTTGTTGTACCAAGTGTTATACAACATAAATCAAGATTTGTCATTTAACAAGCAAAGTATTAAAGAGTGAACAAGATAACAAATACAAAACATGTTAGTATCAAACATTAAAGTCCATATTAAGTTTACATTATACTTATTCTTACACCATTAGTGTAACTTTTTCACCTTGACATAATAAACTTAGCTAGACATAATGAAAGAAAGAAAAATAAATAAACAAAATAAGAACATAAATAATATAAGAGTTAACAAAGGAAAGGAAAGGAATTGAAAGACATAAACTTGATATTAATGAAAGCAAAGCAAGGTATTGAATATCTTGTTAAGAGGTATTGACCAGGTATTCATCATTTAACTTCCATTAATCTATCCAGATAAACAAACTCTCGTTAAATTTATATACCTGGTCAATACCTCTTAACAAGATATTCATAAACCTTTTTTTTTGTGCTGAATGTATCAACACATAATTATGGGGCTTTTCTTGGAAGAAAACAAATTTTTTGTTCTAATGTTTAAGGTTAACTTTCTTAGGTTGGGATTATTATTTTTGTCTCTTTTTTTTTCTTCTTTTTGTTTTAAATATATATACATATAATTTAAAAACACCATGCATCTTTAACCCATGTAACGAGCTTTCGGCTAATGACTCCTAGACCAGTTGGTCTTAAGGCATTAGGTGTTAAGACACCCCTACGAGCTAAGTAACTCGGGTCGCAGATATTGATATATAGATAGTGCAATGTTTGATTTTCTTAAGCTTTTCTCCTCAACCCATGTAATAAGCGTTGGGCCAATAGCTCCCAAGTCAGTTGACTTTAGGGTATTAGGTGTTAAAACACCCCTTCGGGCTTAATTGCTTAGGTTAGGGAGGCTACGAAACCAAACTTATCTACATTTTTATTATTATCATTTTTTTTCTTTTTTTTTTAATTATATACAATCCTTTTCCCTTAGTTGTTACCTTTAACAAAAGAACATAAATAATGTAATAATCCAATATGCAACCCACAATCATATGTTAAAGTGTGTGTGTAAATTAAGGTTTAAGAATATATGTTAAATAAGTATATGAGCATAATTAAGTGATAACAATGCGAGAGTTTGTAAACCTGAATATTTTATGAAGTATTATAATAGACCTTGTTAAGAATGGTTACTAAGATGCGTCTCAAGAGTCACTTTAACAAAAGAGCTCATTTACCCTGTCATCCTAGTAACAACAATTATGCACATGCTTTATGAAATGAAAAATATTTTTTTTTTATCAACTACTACCCTCTCCCCCCAACCAAAACGAGACATTGTCCTCAATGTTCTAAGGTAGAAAGATAGAGTATAGAAGATATCACCTGAAATAATGAACATTGATAAACCTGAAACACACTTAAACAAAAATAAGTAATACCAAAACACAATAATAAAACAAAACAACACAAAAATTACAAATGAAGACTCAAATCTAACCTAAGCTTTTTACGGCTTTCCTTAGATGACCCATTTATGCGATTCATGAAGGGATCAATTACAGGAATGAAAGATTGTAGTTGGTCAATCAATTGTTCAGTAGTAGCAGTAGAGATTATGATTTGTCGTGTAGAAGATGTTTGAAATTCCTGTTCCACAGCATGATCAAGAAAAGACAACAACTTATCATAATAACCATTAACATTTAACAAACCTATGGGTTTATCGTGAATGTGTAGTTGAGCCCAAGAGGAAATATGAAAGATCTCTTCCAATGTACCTAGACCACCTGGTAGAGCAATAAAGGCATCAACATGGTTAAACATTGCATTCATTCAAGCAGACATTGTGGAGACCTGAAGTTCCTCTCCAATTGTTTTTCCAATGATGTCCCCTTGTGCTAAAGCTTCGGGGACGACCCCCAAAACTTGACTACCTCCTAAAAATACAGCTATTGACACACCTCCTATTAACCTAAAATTGCCTCCCCCATACACTAAATGAATCTTTCTCTCAGCTAGCACTTGACCAACATGATTTGCTGATTCTAAAAACTCCTTTTCTTTCCCAGGACTAGATCCACCAAAAACACAAATATTTCTTATATGATGACTTGAGGAACTTGCCATTTCTACACACTTCTGTATTTGTTGAATGTATGGGTTGAGTAGAAATGAAAGGAAGGAAGAGAGGGTTTTATAGATGAGAAATTAGAAAGGCAATCGTAACACCTATATGCACGCCAACTAGAGTCTCACACACTCTCTCTCTCTCTTTTTATTTATTTATTTATTTACTTTTGAAAAAACATGTGTATGTACAGGTAGTTGTGATTGTGGCTCACATCTTTCCTTGGTTTTACGTCCAAGAACGGCTTAAACGCCCTCTATGAGTCGGGGATAGGCTTCCCATCCAGTTTTCTTAAAAATTGGCAAACAGGGTCTTTTTTAGTCAGATTCCCAAGACTAAGTCGATCATGTTCTTTATGAAATAGTGGCCATAAATCATAAATTGCACGATGCACATCTCCACTAGGATGCGTCTCAAGAGTCAATAGAAGATTATCTAAAGACTCCTTACTCAGGCCATCCTTAATGAATTGTATTTATCTTCACGGTTTATAGATACCATTCCTAAAGAACGACATTGTGTATTACAAGTCCATCTAGCACATCGATAATAGACTGCTAGTTGTTTTGCACGACGTTTCTTTGCAAAAGTGCTTTTACCTGTTCTAGGCATGTGTGAAATGAAGGAATTAGAGGACTCACATGATAATCGAACCTTTGCTTCAATCAACTAGCGAATATCTTCAGGAATTCCATGATTCATTAACAATCTTAATCTTGCACATCTAGCACGGTAAATTTTTGTAATCGCATTCTGAGGCAGAGTGGGAAAATACTTTTTCAATTTTTCAAGATTAGTGTCCATTATCAAATGAGAATTGGAAGAGAGATTCAAAGAATTACACAAATATATACACAAATATCAGTTATTGTGGGAAACTGAAAGAACCGACTTAAGTCACGGAGTACCGTTATCCGTCATTTGACCGGGGTGAGAGAAACTAGCAAAGATCACTCAAAAAGAAACAAAAAAAAAATCAATCTTTATATACAGGATCACCCAATTCAATAGAGTCATGTTCAACTGAAAAATTGTCAAAGTAAACTTTCAGACGATATCCATTTACCTTGAAAACATTGTCATTCTTTGGATTCTCGATGTCATAGGCCCCATATGGATACACATGTTTCACAATAAAAGGACCGCTCCATCTTGATCTTAATTTTCTAGGAAATAAATGCAGTCGAGAATTATAAAGCAAAACTTTTTGACCAACATTGAATGTTTTTCTCAATATTTTCTTGTCATGAAACTCTTTAATTCTTACTTTATGAATTCTTGAATTTTCATATGCATCATTTCTTATTTCCTCAAGCTCATTTATTTGTAATTTTCGCAGTTGACTAACATCATTCAGATTTGAATTGAAAGCTTTAATAGCCTAATAAGCTTTATGTTCAAGTTCCACAGGCACGTGACAAGGTTTTCCATAGACTAGTCTATAAGGTGTCATACCTAATGATGTTTTATAAGCAGTTCGATAAGCCCAAAGTGCATCATTAAGTCTTAAAGACTAGTCTTTCCTATTAGGGTTCACTGTTTTCTCTAAAATATGTTTGATCTCCCTATTAGCAAGCTCTACTTGTCCACTTGTTTGAGGGTGATAAGGGGTGGCAACTTTGTGTGTGATTCCATATTTCTTCATTAAAGACTCAAATGACTTGTTGCAGAAATGTGTTCCACCATCACTTATTATGGCTCGAGGGACTCCAAATCGACTCAAAATATTTTCTTTCAAAAACTTTATCACTGTTTTGTGATCATTGTTTCGACTTGGAATTGCCTCTATCCATTTTGAAACATAATCTACTGCGATTAATATGTATAAGAAACCAAATGATGGAGGGAATGGACCCATGAAATCTATACCCCAATAGTCAAAGATCTCAATGACAATAATAGGATTTAAAGGCATCATGTGACGTTTTGAAATAGATCCCAACTTTTGACAATTTTCACAAGACTTGCAGAATGCATGTGAGTCTTTGAACATGGTGGGCCAATAAAATCCACTTTGTAAGATTTTTGCAGTTGTCTTTCTTGACGAGAAATGGCCCCCACATGCCTCAGAATGACAAAATTTAATGACACTACTTACCTCATTGTCAGGAATGCATCTTCGAAATATTTGATCAGGACAATATTTGAATA
The DNA here is from genome assembly GCF_000495115.2 of Populus euphratica. Classification (NCBI taxonomy): domain Eukaryota; kingdom Viridiplantae; phylum Streptophyta; class Magnoliopsida; order Malpighiales; family Salicaceae; genus Populus; species Populus euphratica. Next base: position 147,120 of record NW_011500091.1, read on the forward strand.
AGTAAGGATCATCCCAATAAAAGTTCTTCACTTCGTTCAAGAACTTTCTTTTATCTTGGGTACTCCAATGAGCTGGCAATTATCCTGAAACAAGAAAATTGGCAATATTAGAAAACCAAGGCATGGTAGAGACAGAAAGTAAAGATTCATCGGGAAAGTAGTCATCGATTGGTGTGATGTCAGTTTTCGAATCTGTTGTCAATCTTGATAAGTGATCTGCGACAACATTTTCGTTGCCTTTCTTATCTTTGATTGTGATATCAAATTCTTGAAGTAATAAAATCCACCGCACCAATCTAGCCTTAGAATCTTTCTTAGAAAGAAGATATTTTAATGCTGCATGATCACTAAAAACAACAACAGGTAAGCCAACAAGATAAGATCTGAATTTTTCACATGCAAATACTACTGCAAGTAATTCTTTTTTAGTGGTGGTATAATTCATTTGAGCACTATTTAAAGTTTTACTTGCATAGTAAATTACATAAGGTTTCTTATCTTTTCTTTGTCCCAAAACAGCACCTACGGCATAATCACTAGCATCACACATTATTTCAAAAGGTAATTGTCGCACGTCAAAAAAAATCCGCGCGGCGTCGAGCTCCGATGATTTTTCATCGTTATTATTTGATTTGATCTTGTTGGATTCGTTAGGAGTCGCCACCTAGTATTTAATTGAAGGTTACTAGGAAACTCGGTTGTACTGGTCTTGTCAGAGATTCGCGGGTAAGGGACCGGTTGTGGTTAGGGAAGGTATTAGCACCCCTAACGCACCCTACCTGAGGTAAGCTGCTTCATGGACTTGATGTGTTCAAGAAGTTTTAAAAATTTTATCTTTTCATCAGATTTTAGAAATACAACTTCCATACAATTTGTACCTCTATACCGTGATCCAATCAAAATATTAAATTCTTCTTTATTCTCTGCAATTTTATCATAAACAAAAAGAAATATTCATAAGATAAATACAAGCACCCACATGCACTTTCCCTGTATTTTTCGTTTCTTTTCTTTTTTTTCTTTTTGTTTTTTTTCATATTTACAAAATACAAATAAAAATTCAAACTAAATAAATATTACATTAAACAGTTTGAAAATTACAAAATAACCCCTCAAAACTCGATAACAGTGCACGATAGCAATGGACCGGAACCTCTTCCTCTTCTCTGTCGTCGGATGTGACCTGCAAAACAAGGGGAATGTGTTTCTGCACCACCGGAACAGTGGCGGCGCCGGGCCC
>NW_011500091.1:148403-152548 GCF_000495115.2 Populus euphratica
ACCAGTGGCGGCGCGTGGCTCACGCGCCGCCGCTGGGAGAGTTGGAAAATGTGTGGATCTGAAACAGATTCCTCCTTTCTTGTCTCCCTCGCCAGTGGTGACCTGCAAATCAACAGAAAACACAACAACACAATTGATTCTTTTTTTTCTTAGATCTGTTTAGATATGCTTCTCTCTCCTTTCTTGGGTAGTAGATCGGGCGGCACTGATGGCTATGCGGACATGCTGCTGCTGGACGGTCTTCACCCCTGCTGGTGGTAGTTGCTGCGTTGACGGTCTTCTTCGTCCTCTGATCTGGTGACTGTTGTCTATGGGCGCTGAAATCGCGGTGGAGATGGGCTTGCTGGAGGTGTTGCTGGTGCCGTTGTTCGGCCTCCGCCAGGGAAGGAGCTGCTGGGGGAGGCTGAGAGAGGAGAAGGACGGCGCTGCCGCCGCCGCCGCTGGATCTGCCAAGAGAGGGAAGAACAACGGTCTTGGAGAAGGGGAGAAGTTGTGGTGAGGAGGAGACAACGGTCTTGGTTGTGGTCTGTGGGGAGAATGGCGATGGAGACGGCGTGAAGCTGAAAAATTGAAGCCAAGGGGGATGAGATGAGGGAAGATCAGGCTGGGTTGTGAGAGGAGGAATGGGGGCTGTGGAAATGTGGCCGGCCGGTGGAGATGGGTGAAGGAGAAGAGAAAAATGGAAAATGGGAGAGGGGGCGGCGGCTGCTGGCCTTGAAAGTGATAGTTTAGGGCTCCTCTTTCCTCTTGTTTTTTTTGTCAAAATTGCCCCCCCTCCCTTTGTGTTAAAGGTTGCTATTTATAGGCAAAATGTTGCTTGGATTTCAAAATTGGTCCCTCAATTTTATTTTTTTTAATAAATTTTGATTTTTTTTAATTTTTTTGTATTTTTTAAAAAACAAGCAATATCAACATCGACTCAATGAGGAAGATCAATGATTTTAAAAATAACGCGTTAAAAGTTAAACGCGTTCCAAATATCTTTGAAAATTTAAATTCTTTTGAGATGATGTTGAAAATGCTAAAAATGATGCAAATATATTTTAAAAAATTATTTTTTGGATTTTCGTTGTTGTTTTCTCTTTTTTTGAATTTTTCAAAAAATTTATCAAAACATGGATAAAAATTGAGGAATAACCCAAAATTAGGTTATGATAGTAATGACCAATCGGGAGGTTGAATGATAGGAGCACAAGTAAGCAAGTTTTTAAGTTTAACAAAGGCTTCTTCATAATGTTCAGTCCATTCAAAAATAGTATCCTTTGTTAGAAGGTTACTTAAAGGCTTAGATATTACACTAAAATCTTTGATGAACCTTCTATAAAAACCAGTATGTCCTAGGAATGATCTAACATCTTTCAGAGATTTTGGTGCTGGCAAGTTTGCAATTAACTCGATTTTAGATTTGTCAACCTCAATTCCTTTTGATGAAACAATGTGACTAAGTACAATGCCGTTTGTTACCATAAAATGACATTTTTCCCAATTCAGCACAAGATTCTTCTCTTCACACTTGGTCAAAACCTTTTCTAAGTTAGTCAAACAATCATCAAATGAATCGCCAAAAACAGAAAAATCATCCATGAAAATCTCAAGAAAATGTTCAACCATATCACTAAATATAATGAGCATGCATCTTTGAAATGTGTCTGGTGCATTACATAATCCAAAAGGCATCCTTTGATATGCAGAAGTACTAAATGGACATGTGAATGTAGTCTTTTCTTGATCTTCCAATGCAATTTCAATTTGGTTGTAACTCGAATAGCTATCTAGGAAACAATAAAATTCATGACCTGCAACTCTTTCTACGATTTGATCCATGAAAGGTAAAGGAAAATGATCTTTTCTAGTCATTGAATTAAGTTTCCTATAGTCAATGCACATGCGCCAACCAGTAACAGTTCTAGTGGGAATTAACTCATTGTTCTCATTTGTTATCATAGTGACTCTAGACTTCTTGGGTACAACTTGGGTAGGACTTACCCATTTGCTGTCAGAAATAGGATAAATGATTTCATTATCTAGAAGCTTAATGACTTCGTTTTTCACTACTTCTTTCATATTAGGATTTAGCCTTCATTGCATTTCTCTAGAGGGTTTAGCATTTTCCTCTAAATAAATTCTGTGTGTACAAATCAAAGGACTAATTCCTTTTATATCAGCTATGGTCCATCCTAATGCATTTTTGTGCATTTTCAGAGTTTGTAATAACTTACCTTCTTGATGTGTATTAAGTTTGGAAGAGATTATTACCGGAAAAGTTTCATTTTCTCCCAAAAATGAGTATTTAAGATTGGATGGCAATGGCTTCAAATTAGGTTTTGGTGGTTGAACACTTGAAGGTATGGACTTAATTGATCGTGGTGGCAATTTCTCAATTTATGGCCTCTAATTACTTGTCTTTGATTCTTCCTGAAAATAAATCATTTGCAAATCATCAGATTCATCAATCTCAATTTCACTGGAAGTGGTTGGAAATTGATCATGAATTAATTTTTCAGTAAAGTCCACTTCTTGTAAATCATTATCATCTCTAGGTTGCTTGCAAATATTGAAAATATTCATCTCCAATGTCATATTTCCAAATGATAGCTTCATCAGTCCATTCCTACAATTAATCAATGCATTAGAAGTTGCAAGAAAGGGATGTCCTAAAATAACAGGAAATGAATTACATACTTCAACAAGTTGTGTGTCCAAGACAATAAAATCCACAGGATAAATGAATTTATCGACTTGTACTAACACATCTTCAATTATTCCTCTAGGCACTTTTATAGATCTATGGCAAGTAAAAGAGTTATAGAAGTTGGTTTTAACTCACCTAGATTGAGACTCTGAAAAAATGAATATGGAAGTAAATTCACACTAGCACCAAGGTCAAGTAAGGCTCTTTCAATTTTATGCTCTCCAATAAAGCAAGAAATTGTAGGACAACTAGGGTCTTTATATTTCAAAGCATTATTGTTTTGAAGAATAGCACTTACTTGTTTGGCTAGAAAGACTTTCTTTTTCACATTCAGTTTCCTCTTCATAGTGCATAGATCTTTCAAAAATTTAGCATAGGAAGGAACCTGTTTAATAGCATCCAGCAAAGGTATATTGATCCTTACCTGTTTGAAAATTTCAAAAATTTCAGAGTTGTGATTGACTTTCCATTGTTTGGTCATGGCTTGAGGAAATGGAAGTGCTGGCGGAGAATCAGTCTTTTCTTTGAAATTTTTAGATTCAACCCCTTCCTTACCCTCAGAGATTGACTCATCATCTTTCTCATAAGGTTCAAGAGAGGGTTTTTCAATAACCTTATCACTGCGTAGAGTGGTGACTGATTTGACTTGATCCATGTGTTGGCTTCCGGAACTACTTGCATTTGTATTGTATTGCCCTTTCGGATTTTCTTGTGGTTGAGATGGAAACTTACCTTTCTCTTGGAAACTGAGAGCAGATGTTAATTTTGCAAGAGTATCTTTAAAATCTGTCATGTTTTGAGCAAGTTAAATATTGATTGTCTCTTGCTTTTCAATGAATGCATGCAATGTTTCCTCAAGATTTCTTCTAGAAGGTGGAGCATAAGGAGGTACATATCCATGAGAATTTTGGAAATTGTGGTGTGCTTGAAACGGTGGTTGTGAAGTTTGTGCAAAGAAAGAAGCATTGCGTTGATGATGACAAAGAATCGATTCTGATCATGGAATAAAAGGAAGATGAGATGAAGCCCACCGTTACGAAAATCTTTAAGAAATGAAAAGATCAACCTTGCCATCAGGAAGCCCCGAGTTTTCAAATCCTGCGATTGTGAATTGTCAAGAAGCACCAAGTTTTCCAACCCTTCTCTTGTTATCCCTTCAAGACTTTGCCAAGTCACCCATTATAACGAGACCAACATTTTCTTGTGTAGGTCACCCATTACAATGAGACCAATTCTCCATATTTCTTATCCGGGTAGGTCATGACACGACTAAAAGATTGATGTCTTCTCCCAAGTGCAGGAGTGTTGAAGTAATAAATAACCCGGCAAGACCGGGGTCGAACCATAGAGAGGTTAATTGTACAAATTATAAACGATAATAGTACAACAACAACAATAATAATAACAACAACAATAATAATAGTAATAACAATAATAACAACAATGGCAATAA
>NW_011500091.1:152650-168380 GCF_000495115.2 Populus euphratica
TAAAGAAAGAGAAGAAGAAGAAGATGATGAGAACTTGAAGATGGAAAATTAATGTAAAGATTAAACAATAATAATAACAAATGTTAATGTTAGAGGTTTCACTAATGGTATGTCAAACAAGTATAATATAAACTCTTATTATTCAATTGGAAACCACACACAAAGGAGGTTCCAATTAGATTATAGATTGTTAATATGATTACATTAGTCATCTTATTCCATTAATGCTAGTACTTCTAAATCTCGTCAAGCATTCATGATTATAACTTATGTTAACAACAAATCAACTTCCTTTCATAGCTCACGTGTCGGTTATACCATACAGTATGAACTATGAAAGTGCCAAGCATTTGTTGTACCAAGTGTTATACAATATAAATCAAGATTAGTCATTTAACAAGCAAAGTATTAAAGAGTGAACAAGATAACAAATACAAAACATGTTAGTATCAAACATTAAAGTCCATATTAAGTTTACAATATACTTATTCTTACACCATTAGTGTAACCTTTTCACCTTGACATAATAAATTTAGCTAGACATAATGAAAGAAAGAAAAATAAATAAACAAAATAAGAACATAAATAATATAAGAGTTAACAAAGCAAAGCAAAGGAATTGAAAGACATAAACTTGATATTAATGAAAGCAAAGTATAAGCAATACAAAAAATACAAAGAGAGAAAGGAAGAGCATGATCTTGATCTGGAAACCAAGATGCCTAAATGCATGGCAAATGCCTCCTTTTATAGGCCAAAATTGGCAACTATTGATTTGATGACCAATTGATGAGTGGGCGGCCAACTCTTGACTTGATGACAATCCTTATCTTCTCTTGTCTGCCCAAAACATCATTGATAACGTCAACATTGGAGCCACTTGAAAACATGAAAGTTGTAGGCAATTGTCTCAGCTTTCGTGTGTAAAACATTCAGCTAATTTGGACTTCTAGAACTCTAGATATGGCCAAAATACTGAACAGTGCTCAGGCTGGAGGACAGATTCGGGCTTCTTTGTTGTTGCTATAATTTGGACTTGAAAATGGCCTTTTTAGATGTTGAGCTCCATATGAAAGTTGTAGGGCTATGTCTTACCTTTCCATCCATATAAATTAGACCTAAGTCTGAGATTTATAGCTCCAGATATGACCCAATTACCGAATAGTGTTCCGGTTTGGATTGCACCGACATCTCTTTTCTAATTTTGGTCATCTCTTTGCCTTTGCAATTTAAGTTCTTAAAGTCATCAATCAATCCTTTCATTTATGTGATAGGCCTGCATTTAAAATGAACATTTACCACAAATTAAAGGTATCTTATATTATTAGATATATTATTATAAAACATGCTTTAATTAAGGAGTTATTGATACTTCAAGTGCAAAATGATGATATAAAACCATGATAAAAATGCACTTTTAAGTACTAATCAGGTCACCCATGACAATGATGTCATTATTCCACTTGGATAGGTCACCCATTACAAAGAGACCATTCTTTCCTTTTTTTCTTGGGTAAGTCACCCATTATAATGAGACCAATATTTTTCTGGGTAGGTCACCCATTACAATGAGACCACACTACACATATTTTTTTAGTTGCAGTTGAATGAGGTCGCCAGATGGGATCTCAGGTGGCTTTGGTTAAAGGAAATCGCCAGATGGGATTTCAAGTTGACCAATTTACACATATTCTTTGGTTTTGGTTAAAAGGGATTGCTAGATGGGATCTCAGGTGGCTTTGGTTAAAGGGAATCGCCAGATGGGATTTCAGGTTGACCGAGTTACACATTTTTTGGTTTTGGTTAAAAGGGATCGCCAGATTGGATCTCAGGTGGCTTTGGTTAAAGGGAATCACCAGATGGGATTTCAGGTTCACCAAGTTACATATATTATTTTCTTCTAGTGAGAGGAGATCACCAGATGGGATCTCGGGTGGCTTTGGTTAAAGGGAATCACTAGATGGGATTTCAGGTTGACCGAGTTACACATTCTTTGGTTTTGGTTAAAAAGGATCGCCAAATGGGATTTCAAGTGGCTTTGGTTAAAGGGAATCACCAGATGGGATTTCAGGTTGACTGAGTTACACATATTTTTTGGTTTTGGTTAAAAGAGATCGCTAGATGGGATCTCAGGTGGCTTTGGTTAAAGGAAATTGCCAAATGGGATTTCAAGTTGACCAAGTTACACATATTCTTTGGTTTTGGTTGAATGAGGTCGCAAGATGGGATCTCAAGTAACTTTGATTAAAGGGAATCGCTAGATGGGATTTCAGGTTGATCAAGCTGTATATATTTTTTTAGTTCCAATTGAATGAGGTCGTCATATGGGATCTCAAGTAGCTTTGATTAAAGGGAATCGCCAGATGGGATTCCAGGTTGACCGAGCTATAAATATAGTTTTTTTATTTTGGTTAAAGGAGGTCGCTAAAAGGGATTTCAGGTTAGCCCAACCGCAATACAGATATCAGCTTCGGCTAAAGTAAATCACCAGATGGGATTTCAAGTTGGCCAAGCTACAAATATAGATTTTTGGTTCTCAAATGGAATTCCAGGTTAATCTAATCGAAGTAAAAAGTCAGAGGATCGCTAGATTGAGATCTCAAGATGACTAAGTTTTGATTGTAGTTTCGGGTTGAAGGGAAATTACTGTAAAGATAAAGTTTCAAATCGATTAAGCTTCGACAATATCAGTTTTGGAAGTTCAGTTTTGTTTATCTTTATAAAACTTACTATGCAAAACCCCTGCTCCGTAAGTATTATAAAGTTGCATCTACTATAACCTATTTTTGGGTCCCCACCAATAAAATAAGTAAAAACAATATATATATATATATATATATAGTCCCAAAACCCAAAACCTAAAGCCCCACGCCTCTCGTTGGAGACCTCACCAAGTGTCTCCCTACTCCCCACGCGTAACAGTAGGCCGCTCCCCTTGCCTGTAATACTGTCCTTAAACACTAGCAGACAAAAAGGGAATAGAGGGAAAAGAAAGTTTGAATAAGAGAAGGGAAAGAAAGAAAGGAGAATAGGGGGGAATTTTTTAACAAGAGGAGAACTGAGGGAAGACGGAGAAGCTTTGAAACAGAGGGAGGGAAATACAAACACATCAACACTGCCAAGGATCATCATTTTTCAGCTCACCATCTTCTTGCCCCCTCCTCGTTGTAGTACTATTGGAGAAAAGGTAGACCTGCGCCTCTGCAGGGGGAAGAAGAAAGAAAAAAAAAACAGCTGCTGTCATTGGGCTCCCCAGCCACCGCCACCTTTATAATCACCGTGAGGCATCATCGGCTTCCTTTCCACCGCCACCAGCATCACCCCTAACTGCCACTGCCCTTTTAGTCACCAACAGAACACCGTTAGCAACAGAAGGAGAAGAAAGAATAGGGGTGGACAGAGGAGAAAGAGAGGAGAGAAACCAAGGTAAAACAGACTAGAAGGAGAGAAGACATTGGGACGAGGGAGACAAAACAAAGACATTGATAGTGAGTAGAATAGAAGCAGGCATAAAAAGGAAAAAACTAGAGGTGGGCACCTTTGCACAGGGAAGAAGAAGAAAGAACAGTTGCTGTCACCGGGCTCCCAAACCACTACCGTAGCAACGCCACCACCCAAACCGGCCACGAGCACCACCACCAGCCCACCGTCAGCTTCTCATTCCAGGTAAGTGTCGGTGCTCAGTAGTAATTAACTAGTTACTGTGCAGGTGCACGATATTAATTAACTAGTTACTGTACAAGCTAATTAATTAACGGGTACTGTGCTCATGTACAGTAACCCGGTTACTATGCGTGTACAGTAACCCAGTTACTGTTCTCATATACAGTATTGATTACTGTTGTTCCGGGCTCGAATATTAGCCTAGCCCATGCGGCTGGGCTGAGTCCAACCCTTTAGAAAGTAGGCCCGTTTTATTTTGGGCTGATTTTGGCCCTGTTTCCTTTTGGGTCGAGTCTGGCCCATTCAAAGAATTTTCTTCAAAGAATTATTTTGAAGAATATGTTATTTTCTGCAATTTTGTTACTGCGTGTTGATCAATATCGGTTTGAATTTTTATATTGTAAAGATACAAATTCGGTATTAAAATACCTGGTTTTTGTCAATTCATTAAAAAAATAATAAAAAATGTTTTGCTTTCATCAGCAAAAGACTACATTTTCTTGTCCCCCTATATTTTCCTGATAGATATTATATATTTTCCTGATAAAAGTGGAAAACTCACTCGACGCCGCACACGTGCGACATTTATTTTCTTCGTAAATTGATTTTTAGCTTTATTATCTTAATTTTTTAAAATATTTTAAAAGTCTCGTATTTTCTTATAAGCAAATAGGTATAAATATACCTTATATAATTATTTATAAAAGTAATAGAATATTTTTTTTCTACTTGTAATTTATACAAATTTTAAATCCCTAATATCCGAATAAATTAATTTTACTACTTCTTTAAATTTTTTAAGAAGAAGGTTTGTGAATTTTTATTTACACAAACCTCACACTTATGATTTTTCTAAAAAATCACACTTGGTAATAATTGAAGAATAGGTAAGCTTTGTATATAATTATAATTCACATGTTCTAACCTACCATATCATATATCATAAGACTCGAGCAAATAAAAAAATAAGCATTCTTATTATTATTCGTCTCATTCTTAATTACTGTGGTAACTCAATTTAAAGAAAGTGAGCGGAGGAAAAATTATAGAGAGAACCAAGAGAGAAATTCTTAAGTTGATTGAGATGAAAAAACCAAAAAAATAATGTTAAAAGTTAGTGAAAAAAAAAAGAAGAAGAAAAAGAAACTTACAAATCAAGGTTAGGAGCTAGAAACATCAATGATCTAGAGCTAAAAAAAAGAGCTATAAATTCCAAACCAGAAACATCATTAATTGAAGAAGATATACCTTAAACTTTTGATGAGAAGGTGTAGCTCAAGTAACATACCTTTCCTTTAATCTTTGTTGTATTTATAAGTGCTTACTATTTATTTGTGATGATTGTTTATAAAATTTAATTGCAATGTATCTATTTTTTATAAGGAAAATTTAGTTGACACTCAAGTTTGATGCTATTACCATTATTGTTTAGCATGTTAATTGTCTATTATGATATCAATAATAATGTTTAGATGTTCAATTTAGTGATTTGATTTGATTTGTTGATTATACGAGAGTTATCAAATTATGACTATCAATTATTTTTCTAGGTAGTTTGTTGTTTCTTCAGCAAGCATCATTCATGTTTAGTCTATTTAAAAATAATTCTAATCTAACATAACAATGTTAAAGTAAAATAATTTTCATTTGAAGTTATATGTTGAATTGTTTCCTTTCTTTATTTTATTTAGTTTTTTATGCTTTAAAGAAGTTATAATAAGCATGCTTGAATCAAAGTTTGTGGGAGAGGCCATGCTTCAATGGATTTAGTCAATTTATAGGTTAAGCACTTTATATTTTTTTTTCTAGATTTGGTTTGAATGTTCATAAGCTATCATTTCCAATTTCTTACAAACTAATGTTGTTGTTTGATTTGTGTGCTTTGATCAAAGCCTAAAACTATACACTATCGTTCTCTGCCATTAATTTGTACATTAAGTGCTTGTAATGGATCAATCGATCTATAATGTTCTTCAAATATGTGGATTTAGGTTTAGGATTTTCGGGTATGATTCATGTATTTTATGGTTTGCCTTTTCATTTGATGCATCGTTATGCTTTAATCTTCCATGTTTTGTTATTTTGTGTCCTTTATTTAATGCAATTTGACCTGAATTCACAATTTAACTTTTGGATTTATGAAAGTGTTCTTCGTGTTATTCAAAAAATTCAAGTAAAAAATCTTTTTGATCTTAATTATTTCATTTTTAAATTTAATTTGTGTTTTGGGTTAGGAAGTCAAACCCGTATGATTGGGTTGAGCCTATTAGAATCTAAGGCCATATTTGTCTTACCAAAAATTTTCAAAAAAAAAATGTGTTTTTTTTTTGTTCTTAAACCATGTTTTAAAGCAATTTTAAAACCTATATTATTTAAGCTATTTTTAAAACCTATATTTTTAAACTCTATATAAATAAGAATTTTAAAACCTATATTATTTAAGCTATATTCTTAAACAATATAAATTTTCTCAATCACAAAGGTCATCTTAAATCTATTTTTACTCAATAATATGCTAAATATTATGTTTCTTCTAATGTCAACATTACAAAGGACATTGTTGGAATTAACATAGTTTTTAATTTTTTTTCAAAATAATAGTAACTTATCAATAATTACAGCTACTTATAAAAATTCATTCAGAGTTATGCATTCAATAAAAATATTATATAAGATGAGTTAAAACTCTTAAGGTTAAGAGTTGAGTATTTTAAAATTCAAAAATTCACTATTTATATATTTTCATATCTTTTTAGGATAAACTTTTTACGATGTTTTTGAACTATTTAAGATGTAATTATTACAAATAAAATTATTATAATTTTATACATTTACAACTACCATAATAACAAGATAAAGTTTAATTTCTAACAGATTTAGTGCTTCTTCTTATAAGAATATAGCCAAATTCAAGATGACAAGATAAAACAATATCTTCTGTTATCACCTCTGAAAACCGAGTACATTGAATTTATTAGATTTACCAGCACACACCATAGTCTACCTATCCAGTTGCCAAAATAGCTTAACTCATGACAACCGATATTGAGTCGAAGTCATTATCATTTCGCTATAAGCTCCGCGTTTTATTCTTACGCTTCCTTTCGTTTTGCTCGTCTTCGGGAGCTAGCTAGCTACATCTAGCTCTAATGGTGTACGTTATCCCCCATGAGTCTACACGCCAATGTGTTTCTGTTCTTTAGAATGGGCAGAAATGCACTTTTGTTCATTTCATATTATGCACCTTTTCCAACAATCATTTATCGTACCTTGATATGACCACGGTACCCAGCTATATAGGGTTATTCGTATGCTTGGTACCTGTTCTTTTGATATTTTCTTGAGAAGACCTCCGTATTATTTTCTTATTCAGTTTGTCCCTACGCTCTAGAACATCTTTCATGCATTCTTCTATCCAACTTCTTTCCATTCTACTGTTAATTCTTGAAAACATGGTAAATTGCATGGAAGTTGAATGGAGGGACCCTATCAAGAAATTTTCTCAAGTGAAGGGACCAATGGAGAAAAATGAGAGAATAGGGACCATGCCAATAAAAAATATATAAAACAGGGCAACGGTACAGGGACAAAAACACATGACAAGTTAGCCTATATATGTATCAGGATGTGCTATAAAACCATGTTCTTCATCATGATCGTGGAGGACATTTTCACTTTTCCATGCCAGCCGAAAAGTCATCCCTACTGATGTACAGTGTGAATGGTCAGTATATGGTGGACGACATGATCCACGTCCCCTTGCTAGCACTTGGAAATAAAATGAGCCCTATTTGCCTATCCCTCGAAAGCCCTGGTTCATAATTTGATTAACTTATTCGATGAGAACAAGAAGAAAAGGTTGGTGGACGTCCTAGTAATTTGAGCAGAACCTAGCTACAACCTAACAAGATTGTTGTTGTTCTTGGCCACCTTAATTATGATAGCTCATTGATTATTCACCCTCTTCTTCTTCTTTTTGTTTTTCATAGATCAAGTAAAGGCCAAGGAAATACAGCAGCCAAGGAGAAAGGAGAGTGCAAACAAAATGCGAAAAAAATAAAATAAAAGAAGATGAAGAATAAAGCTACTATCTGAGAAAAAGCGAAGCGCTGCTGGAGTTGTATGAAGTAACTCAAAACATTAATTAGTCACTTGTCTTAAGGTTTATAATAAACAGCTTAAGGATGATTTTCTCATAGGATCGATAAACAAAAATGATTTGGTAGCTTTGGATCATGGAATTCATTTTTTTTTTTTTATTTCTTCCTCTTAGATTATGTTTGATATCCCTTGCCTGTGGATCAAATGTAGGGCTGCTAGTTAATTGACAGATGGAGGCCAAGGTTTGAGTTGGTAATCTTTTATCTCCATTTTGATTGCCTTTCTCATTCAACAAAAAGTTAAATCATCAAGGTGAAACTGGAACTCCCTTTTTCTTGGCTTTTTTATTTTTTCCTTTTTAATAATGAAAACCTGATTCTTAAGTACGAATATATTACGAGTCCATGAGTAAATTGTCTTGAAGCCTATTTAATTAATTAGAAGTCTCAGCACTCACCTTGTTTGACATAAAAGTCAGGTATATACAGACAATGAATTAAATATATGGTCAATTATATAGCCTTATAGTGGGTATTAATTATTGTGCTATTAATGATTGCGAATTTTGACTTGTAAAAATATATATTTCATGTTCATTCATCATCTTATGTCATGGTTGAAAGCTTCGTGCAACACACACGGTGCTATTCTTCTTTTCTTTTTTTCTTTTTAAATAAGAAAACAATGCTGCATGTTAGAAAGGCATAGGTGGTGCAACGACATAGGGTGAGGAAGCCGTAACCCTCACAAATCTTTTAAGAAGACAGTGAGGGGGGCGTAGCTAGCCCTCCTGTTACCTATATATATATATATTTCTCACTGGAAAAAAATGGAAGATTTTTGTACTTAGAGCTTAATTCGTTAGAAGACCATAACTATCTAGCAATTAAATAGGATTTTAATTTTACATAAATCTCATAGCAAACCAATTCAAGCATGAATGGATTAGTAATTGAAATTTATCAATTTTAATTTCAGAATTACTAAAATTTATATGATTATTAACTTTAAAATATATAAAATTAATTGAGATATGTGCAAATTATCTTGACCATTTATATCAATAAAAAAATATAAATTAGTAATTAATCATATTATAAATACACACCATTTATATCAATAAAAAAAAAATTAGTAATTAATCATATTATAAATACACAATGTTTATATTAAACCTAATATTATTGTATTTATATTAAATTATAAGTTCAAATAAGTAATAAACCATATAATTCAATCAAATACCAAGTCAAGAAGTATTTATCTATCATTAAACCATAAATGTCCAATTGAGCTCTAAACAATCATGTTATTAAATTGAGCAATAAACATTGATATTACATTAATTAAGATAAAAAAATAATTTTCACATAAGCAATAAATCATGAATACCACAGTTATTCACCTCAGGCGAATTATTATAAAAACAAAACTAGGAAAAGGTATTAACTAGTATAATAATTAAAAAAAATAATAAATAAATAAGCATGTAAAGGAAGTACGTAATTAAAACAATAAAGATACATGTACGTGCTGGGTATGGTATCATGCTGAGACAATATGAACAATTAATCCTTGAAATTTCAATTTTCAGCATATAATTAACGAAGTCATTTCTCCACCCCTTCCATACCTACCTTGATAGATACCAGAACCCTTCTCAAAAGTAGGCAAATATCTACCTTGTATTCATGGCTTCAAATTCAATCAAAACAAAGCTTCAGAAAGGGTGGCGCAGTAATTATGTATATTCTGAGAGGCCATAACTACGTTATGGTTTCCCAACAAGAAAATCTTCTCCATATCCCAACGCTTAGGACCACATTGAGGGAAGATAGCTAGCTAGCACCTTATCCTCATGCATGCTTCGGCCTATGATGTAAGATGTCGGAATGCATTGTGGATCGAATATATAAGATGTTTTCTAGTCCTTTGAGTAAGATTTTATACCTGGCATTTTAATTCCTCGAAAAATAAGACCCAAATTTTACTGTGGCAAAAAGCAACGAAACCATTTCATATGAATTAATTTATTCTAGCTGGTAGGTCCAATTATGGTGTATATATATATATATATATATATACTAATTTACTGTTTAAGAATATGATAAAAATTATTTTTTAAAGTATCTTAATAATATATGAAAATAATATTTCTTTATATTGGTACATTAGAATGATAAAAAAAATAATTAATTTAAATTTAAAAAGTTCAAAATTTTTCAGAATCATAGTCCAATCGCAATTTGAAACACTCTTTAAGAGAGATTGGTTTTTCACTATAGCAATAAAAAATAAAAAAGTAAGCTCTTCTCGCTTTGGTTCTAAATTTTTTAGGGCATTTGTTTAAAAATATTTATCATTAAATATAGAATTTATTATGCATGAGGCTTTATAATTTGCCTTAATTTATTTTCTATAAAGTTATCTTAGTCTCGTAATACGAGAGTAAGCTCTTCTCGCTTTTTGGTTCTAAATGTTTTAGGGCATTTGTTTAAAAAAATTTATCGTTAAATATAGAATTTATTATGCATGAGACTTTATAATTTATCTTGATTTATTTTTTATAAAGTTATCTTAGTCTCGTAATACGAGTTGTGAATTTTACGGGTTAACTATGTTGATTGAGGTCTTTTTTTATTTTTTAATTAATTTTTTTATTCTCTAAGATTGAATTGATTGAGAATCAGACTTTATAATTTTTTACAATATTTTCTATAAATTTATCCTAGTTTTCTAGCAGGTTAACTTGAGTTGTCCTGGGTTAATTTTTTATTTTTTTCAATTTAATCCTTTAAAATTAGTTGATTGAGAATTGATATTTTTAAATTTTTTTATCAATTTTTATATGGTTATCACGATCTTATGATCTGAGTCACTAGTTAGGTTACTTGATTTAGATTTTTTATCCTTTTTTATTTGGATTATTTTTAATTATATCCTTTAATATCGAGTTGATTGAGAATTAAGTTTATAATTTGTTTAGGTTTGCATTCTATGAAGTTATCTTAGTCTCATGATCTGAGTCACTCGTTTGGTTGGTTAACTTGAGTGATTTTTTATGTTTTTTTAATTTTACTCTTCAAAATTGAGTTGAATGAGAATTAAGTTTTATAATTTATTTTGATTTTTTTATATATATAAGTTTACTCTGATCTTATGACTCATGCTTGACAAGTTAACTTAAGTTGACTCCACTTATTTTTTTAAGTTTAATTTTGTTTTAAATCTTATCTTTTAACATTGAATTGATTGAAAATTAAGTTTAATAAATTTTTTCTTTGCTTTGTATAGAATTATCATAATTTTATTACATGAGTAATGAATTTGAAATATTAACCTGAGTTAATATAAAACAATCTAATATGTTATCATTTCAATACTTAAAAAAAATATATTCTGATTTTTTAAGTGAAAATATGTTTTTATAAATCAATCAGTTATCTCTAAATTTATCAGTCTATTTAATGATATAACATCAATCATAATATAGTTTTATTTATTTAACTTTTTTATTAAGAAATATATTAACAATACTTAAATATTTTATTTATTTTATTTGTATTAAAATAAAATTAATCTAACCCGTGAATTAAAATCAACCAGGTCTTATCATGCACATCTCCCTCTCTATCATTGTAATGTGACCTGTGTGCTATGAATACATAGTTCAACTAGTGAGGTGAATAGTTGGGCTTCTTGTTCAAACTTGTTTTATGTGTGGTTTGGTAGGGTCGCATAACGATTAAGAAATTTTTGTTTTTGTGTTAAAATGAATTTTTTAAAGTTTTTATTATAAATTTTTTTGATATGTCAATGTTAAAATAAATTAAAAAAATATTATTTGAATAAATTTTTTAGATAAAAATACTTTAAAAAATATTCAGCAATATAATTTCAAATACTAAAATGAAATTTGAAGATGATGTTTATTTAGAATATAAAATTAGGTCCTTCCCTTAATAATATATTTCTTGGTTATCTCTACCAAGTAATTTCCCGTTTGTCCTCTTTCTTTCTTCAAGTAAAATGTTTTAAGAAAGCAAAACAAAGATTTTCTTCAGAGAATGTTAGTTAATCCGTTCCTCAACTCTGAAAAAAATTAAGGCAAACTACGTGTGGCAAGGTCCCATATTTATGATAACCAAACCAATATTCCTTTGAACGGGACCACTAAAATAAAGCAAAATTATTTTCCTATGGGATTATCAACTTCTAGCTGCCGAGAGGTGCAAGGCTTCAATGCAAGACCTAATCCAATAAATGCACTCTAGAGGTCACAATCAAACCATCGTTAGCCCTCGAGTCACCTCAACAACTAATTTCACCTTCGACTTCCTTTCATTATTACACCCATTGTGGAATTCTAAATGTTTTTTTATATATATCTACAACTTAATCTTTTTCTTAATTACCTCCAAATTTCAATGTACCTTTTCCCTATTCATAAAAATAATAATCTATTCATTAAAAATATAATTTTTTTTCCTAAAAAGAGAAAAAAAGAGATTTTATTTCACCCGACCTTTTTCCCCTTATTTTATATCCTTCCAATTTCTCTCTTTCACTTTTCTTTATTAGATTTTTCTTTGCTTATCTTTAATTTTCCAAATAAGTGATAAGAACGTTTTAGTCAACAATCTTGAGTTAATTGTATTAACAATTCTTTGACTTTAATGTTGGTATGTAAACCCATCCAAATCTAGAACGATCTGGTTCTAGTTCTATATGAAAGTTTGTGCGGAAGTACATGATATATAAATATAATGTAATGATTTATTAGGTTTCTTTATAAAGATTATAAAATGTAATGTATTGTAGTTTTTCTTTTTAGTACCATACCGTATTGAAAAAAATTATTTATAATCTACATTTATTTTTTTTAGATTAACGTGGGTGTCTAACTACATTTATTGTTTTGCCGATCGCTAGCCTTTGCTGGTAGTGTTTTTGGTCCACATATTTTTCTCAAAACGCTTTTTCTCAAAACACTTTACTGGTAGTGTTTAGGTGATCCTTGCTTGTGTAAAATTTTGATTTCAATGTATTGACTAATTTAGTTGTTCTTTTAATCATACTGAAATCCTTACCATTTGACATTTATTGTTTTGCCTATCGCTAGCCTTTGCTGGTAGTGTTATTGGTCCACATATTTTTCTCAAAACGCTTTTTCTCAAAACACTTTACTGATAGTGTTTAGGTGATCCTTGCTTGTGTAAAATTTTGATTTCAATGTATTGACTAATTTAGTTGTTCTTTTAATCATACGAATTATTCATTATGTAGCTTTTTCATGTAATTTGCATTACGAGTTGAATGAAATAAGTTATTACAATTTCAATCATTTATTCCATTATTAATATATCATCATGTTCTAAATATGCCCCCATAATCAACGTTTGGAAGGACCAAAATCAAAGTGGTAACTCAGCGTTGATATAAGCAAAGTTACGTTTGAATTTAAACTTAAAATGCATGATATTTAATTTTGCTAGATGGGGAATATCTCTCAAACAATAAATTAAAATAAAATAGAATTTTACAGGAAGAAATTAGACATATAAAAATATATTTTAGTAAATTTTCATTTTAAATGGTGTTTAGAAACATATTATTACAGAGGGTAAAAGTTATTGGACAAATCTTCTTAAATTTATCAAACCAGACCTTTATGTCATATTAGAGATATATTTGAAACTACAGGAGGAATTTGTGTGCGATTCAAGTTGGTATAGAAACTAAAGAGAGTGGCTCAGTTCGTGTCCCTTGTCTAGTGCGCACTATCCTGAAATATATCACAACAACACAATTATTAATGATCCTTAAGATCCAGACCAAGAGCTCTGATATTAATTATAACAACCTAGCTTTTCAAGCCCAAAATAATGGTAAATTGTGTGTGTGTGTGTGTAATACACATTGTGTCGGTAATTGGCAAACCTATTCCCTAATATTATCAAGATACAATCCATACACTAAACATTTTATTTAAAAGTGAATCTTACATAAACACATATTATTATGTTTGCATGATTAGAAGTTCACATTAAAAATATACATACATAGATATAAGTTTACATTCCTATTCTACTAATAATCATCACAAATTTAAACAAAAAGGATCTAATAATATATATACATTTAGTACATTGATTAATACAAAATATATCATGATTTAGAATGCAACTATATGATTCCTTGCAAAAGTAGGTTCCCGTGTATTGGGTTTTCTAGGCACCTCGTTGGTGTGACGTCCCTGTTGTAGTACAAAACATTTATAAAAATGCAATTACTTAATAATAATGATAATAAGTAGTCTGGTAGTTTAATTAAGCATTAACATTATCCCATCTTTGAAGTGTGACATTTGTAGTTCCTTTATGTACTTGGTATGAATGACTTATAGTACATATAAATGCACCAATTCTTGCAATCAACCATAATCTTAAATCTAGTTATCTTTTTAAGGCATCATTTGTCGAGGTTAATAGTTCACTCGGCTCGGCCATCCACTTTGGATGCCATCATCTGAAGCTAATCAACCATTTGTCCTGGTCATCCATTTGGATACCATTAGCCGAAGTTAATCAGTCATTTATCCCGGTCATCCGTTCGGATGCCATTAGTCGAAGCTAATCAATTGTTTGTCTAGGTCATCCATTTAGATGCCACTAGCCAAAGCTACTCATTCATTTGTCCTAGTCATTCGTTTGAAAGCCATTAGCCATAGCTAATCAATTATTAGTCCCGGTCATCCATTCGAATACCATTAACAGAAGCTAATCAATCATTTGTCAAAATTTAAGCATTTGATAATTTGATATTTGTACTAACACAATATGGTAACATTCATGATAAAGAATTTCATAATTCAACGTTATGAAAAAGGAAGGTGAAAGTCACCTATCTGGTCCACTTATAGATTGTCCTTGTCCTAATAATGGTCTTATCCTAACCGCACCACCTAAGACATTATTGATCACAAATCAATGCATTTGTATCTTTGAATTACATTAATCAACATACTTATTTCAAGGGTTTATATGTTCATATTCAAGAGTTCCACATTTTACATCATCATACAATGAAATTGTTGCAAGCGTTTGAGTCCTTTTTGCCTGGGAGGCTTGTTGTAGAAATCGGTAGCTGATTAGTACTTAAAAGTACATTTTTTTCAAGGTTTTATATCATTATTTTGCACTTGAGGTATCAATAACTCCTTAACTAAAGTATGTTTTGTAATAACATATCTAATAATATAAGATACCTTTAATTTGTGGTAAATGTTCATCTTAAATACAAACCTATCACATAAATAAAAGGATTGATTGATGAGTTTAAGTATTGAAATTGAAAGGATAAAGAGATGGTCAAACTTAGAAAAAAGATGCTGATACAGTGCAAATTGGAACACTATTCAGTAATTAGGTCATATTTGGAGCTATAGATCTCTAATTTAGGTCTACTTTATATGGATGAAAAGATAAAAATTAGGCCTACAACTTTGTCCATGATTTAAAAAGGCTATTTTCAAGTCCAAATTGTAGCAATAACGAAGAACTTCGAATCTATCCTACAGCCCATACACTGTTCACAGTTCAACTAATATCTAGAGTTTTAGAAGTCCAAATAACCTTAATTGTTTTTCCTGGAAAGCTGAGACAATTTCCTACAACATTCATGTGGAGGTTTGATTCAAATTCTGACATTATCACTAATGTTTTTAGCAGATAAGAAGATAAGAATTGTCACCAAGTCAAGAGTTGGCTACCCAATCAACAATTAGTTATCAAATCAATAGTTCCTAAGTTTAGCCTATAAAAGAAGGCATTTGCAATGCATTTCGGCATTTTGGTTTTTAGATCAAGATCATGATGATTCTCCAACCTTGACATTTGTTGTTGTCATTATTTAATCCTTACATTGATCTTTCATCTCAAAGTTCTCATCAACTTCTTCTTTTTCT
>NW_011500091.1:168592-170585 GCF_000495115.2 Populus euphratica
TTTATTACTTTAGTACTTCTGCACTTGGGAGAAGACATCAATCCTTTGATTGTTTCAATAGCGAAAATTGACTTGCTGCAGGCCAGACAGTTTGGCAGCGAAAACTTGTTCACTGCAGGCTGCGCAATTAAGTAGCAAAAAATGTTTCACTGCTAGCGCCATAATTTCGGTGGTGAATGCTACTTCATTACAGCTAACATGTTTTCAACAATGAATGCTAATTTGTTGTAGACATCTCTATTCCAATAGCGAGTTATAAATTCACTACAGAAAATACAACTTCGAAAGTGAATTATAATTTCAATGTAAAATACATAAATTCGGCAGCAAACGTTAATTTGCTGCAAACAACTCAATTTTGTTAGCGAATTACAATTTCACTGCATACAATTTAACTTTGGCAATGAATCTCAAATTCACTATATAACACACAATTTGACAACGAATGTCAATTCGCAGCAAACAACTCAATTTTTAGCAGTGAATTACAAATTCGATGCAGACAATTCATCTTCAACAATGAATCCTAAATTTATTGTAAGACATAATTAGGCAACAAATGTTAATTCACTGCAAAAAACTAAATTTTGGCATTGGATTTCAAATTCAGTGCAGACAATACAACTTAGGCAGCGAACCTCAAATTCATTGCAGGACACACAATTGGGCAATGAATGTTAATTCGCAGCAAACAACTCAATTTCTGCAGCGAATTACAAATTTATTGTAGACAATTTAACTTCAACAGTGAATCCAAAATTTGCTGCAAAACATATAATTTGGCAGCAAATTTCAAATTCATGGTAGACAATACAACTTTGGCAATGAATCTCAAATTCACTTTAGAACACATAATTCGATAGCGAAAGTTAATTCACCGCAAAACAACTCAATTTTAGCAGCAAATCCCTAATTTATTGTGGAACTCATAATTCAGTAGCGAATGTTAAACATCGACAATGAATTTCAAATTCATTTTAGACAATACAACTTCGGCAGCAAATCCCAAATTCACTGTAGAACACACAATTTGACGGCGAATGTTAATTTGCTACAAATAACTCAATTTCAGCAGCGAAATTGAAATTCACTATAGTAAACTCACTTTCTACTGCGAATCATAAATTGGCTACAGAACACACTTTCGATAGTGCATATTAATTATACAGACAACTCAATTTCAGTAGCAAATCACAAATTCACTATAAAACACACACATGCATTTTCAATTCCAACACTATGAAACGCACACATGCATTTTCAATTCCAGCACATACTATATCATTAAATTCCAATAGAGTTACATGGTTTTAACATGAACACACACATGCATTCTTAATTTAGGCATATAATATATCATCAAATCCTAGTAGAGTACATGGTTTTAACATAACACACGCATGCATTCTCAATTCCATTACGTAATATATCATCAAATCCCAATAGAGTTACATGATTTTAACATGAACACAAACATGCATTCTCAATTCCAGCACACATATGTCATCAAATCCCAATAGAGTCACATGATTTTAACATGAACACACACATGCATCTTCTTACACAATGCATTTCAGCCAACCCTATTGTTATGGCCAGCCCTTTACTGAGTTTTATTCTTTCTATTTTATTCATTATCCTTAGTTAGATGCTCTGGAAATTATCCTCATATTGTCATTATAATTCATTGGTTACTGTACACACAACACAGTAACTAGCTATCTATGGGTTAGTTTTAGCCTAATTTTATGTTGGGCCGATGCCGACCTATTTTGTTTTATGTCGTTGATAGCATGTTTCAGTTTATGTTGGGCTAGATGACACGACTAAAAGATTGATGTCTTCTCCCAAATGCAGGAGTGTCAAAGTAATAAATAACCCGGCAAGACCGGGGTCGAACCACAGGGAGGTTAATTGTACAAATTATAAACAACAATTATTAACAACAATAATAGTAATAACGATAACAATAATAATAACAATAATAACAATA
>NW_011500091.1:171411-172668 GCF_000495115.2 Populus euphratica
CATCAATAAATCCTTTCATTTATGTGATCGACCTGCATTTAAACTGAATATTTACCACAAATTAAAGGTATCTTAGGTTATTAGATATATTATTATAAAACATGCTTTGGTTAAGGAGTTATTGATACTTCAAGTGCAAAATGATGATATAAAACCATGATAAAAATGCACTTTTAAGTACTAATCATTAGAGTTGGCCCGTTTCACATTCATGCTGGGCCAGTGCTGGCCTATTTTGTTATATGCTGGGCTGGTGCTGGCCTATCATTTTTTTTATGTCAGGCCATATTGGCCCATTCCAAATAAAAACACCATAAAAATACAAATCCAGTATTAAAATACCTAGATTTCATAAAAAAATTTAATAAAGAAAAAAAAATGTTTTGTGCATATGATCAAGTGTCTCAAAGCTAAAAAATCATATTTTATTTTTTTGATACACCAAAAAACAATGTTTTAGCATGCATTTTGACTTTTATAACCTGTTGATTAAAGTCAAAAGAACATTGACCAAAATTTTAAAAACAATAAAAATTTTATTTTATTTTTGTTTTGGTATCAGGGATTATGAATTTATATGTAAAATGGATTCCCGGTATTAAAAAGATATTTTTTTACAACATTAAATAATTAGGTTCTTACCCGATAAGATAAGAATCTCATTATAGAGGAGTTTTCTTAAACCTTAGACAAACCAATAATTAAAAACCACAACAAAATCTTAGAGTTTATCAGACAAAACGATGCAGCTTACCTTAGGTAGGGCGTATTTGGAGTACTAATACCTTCTCTTGATGCAACTAGTCTCCATATCTCATCTCTAGGACTAGTTAGGGTTCCTAGTAACTAGAATACTAGATGGAGACTCCCATTTTAATTTTCCACTAATAAGAGACAAGAATAGATAAGAATTTATTCTCTCCATATTTTACTAGAGATAGACCATATATATTTTTTCTCGTAGGGTGGACGATCTTCGCGACGCTGCACGCGTGCAACCATCTTTAATGTCTTTTACACTTTAATCCTCTTAGACATCAATTTATGCAATTTAAGATAAAATGATTTGAAAAAAAATAAAACTTCCTGAAGTCAACAGTGGTTATTAAATGGGAAATTTCTTCAATTTAACCTTTGTCTTGTGATTTTAAAAGTGTAATTTTATCAAGGTTTTATATCATCATTTTGCACTTAAAGTATCAATAAATCCTTAATTAAAACATATTTTATAATAACATATCTAATAATATAAGATAC
>NW_011500091.1:172746-173357 GCF_000495115.2 Populus euphratica
AGTTTAAGTACTGAAATTAAAAGGATAAAGAGATGGCCAAACTTAGAAAAAAAATGCTTGTGCAGTCCAAACTGGAACATTATTCGGTAATTGGGTCATATCTAGAGTTGTAGATCTCGAATTTAGGTTACTTTATATGGATGAAATGATAAGATATAAGCCTACAACTTTTATGTGAAGTTCAAGATTTAAAAAGGCCTTTTCAAGTACAAATTGTAGCAACAATGAAGAAGTCTGAGTCTGTCCTGTAGCCTAGACATTGTTCAGTGTTCAGCCTAAAAGTCCAAATGATCTTAATTTTTTTTCCTAAAAATCTGATACAATTTTCTAGAACTTTCATGTGGAGGTTTGGTTCAAATTTTGACGTTATCAATGATGTTTTATTCAGATAAGAAAAGATAAGGATTGTCACCAAGTCAAAAGTTGCCTAGACACTCATCAATTAGTCATCAAATCAATAGTTCTCAATTTTGGCATATAAAAGGAGGCATTTGCCATGCATTTAAGCATCTTGGTTTCCAGATCAAGATCATGCTCTTACTTTCTCTCTTTGTATTTTTGTAATGCTTAAATTTTTCTTTTATTAATATCTTGTTTATACCTTTCATTTC
>NW_011500091.1:173449-175754 GCF_000495115.2 Populus euphratica
TCATTATGTTTAGCTAAGCTTATTATGTCAAGGTGAAAAGGTTACACTAATGGTGTAAAAATAAATATAGTGTAAACTTAACATTGATTTTAATGTTTGATACTAATATCTTTTGTATTTTCTATCTTGTTCACTCGTAATACTTTGCTTGCTAAGACATAATTAACCACAAAGGAGGGCTTTTTCCTACTTTTCATCACCAGTAACTTGAGGGTTAATTAGGTCTCCGAGGAGACAGCAGAAATTAAAGCAAGAACAGGATGTACCTTTGTGTATGAGCTTTCCCTTGCGCAGACAGCTGAAGTATATGAAGAGGCCTAAGGTAATCAGAGTTACTGGAACAGCCACAGACAAGGGTGTCCGTATTTTCCATTTGATTTGTCCTCCTTTTGAGGACTTAATTGCAAGAAAAAATTAGTTTTTTAGCCAATTTGGGTGTTAATTGGAAGAAATTAAAGTTTGGGAGGCTAAAATTGGACTTTGAAAAGCTTAATTGGTCAAATTAGGAGCTTAATTATGAAAAATAACTAAAGTTTGGTAGCCAATTAGAGATTTGATCGAAGAAATTCAAGATCAAGGATTAACTTGTAAATGACATGTAATTTTGGGATAGATATTGGTGAAATCAGGGACCAAAATAAAGAAAACTAAAAGGTTAATGGCTAATTGGGGGTGCAGTTGAACAAATAAGAAACCAAGAACTAAAATGAAAATGACACTAAACTTCAAAGCTGATATTTGAGTTTGAAAGGGGTTAAATTGCATGCAATTAATTTTTTTTTTGTTAATTAATGGTGTATGTTCCATAATTGGATAAATAAAGACTATATTGAAACTTAGTGAATTCTCAAATTAAAAACCCTAAATTCTAGAGTTTAACCCAAACAACGTGTCATTCAACCTCTATCATCTTCCTTGGCAGTTCATAGTGATCAAGTTGGCACATTTCAAGAGCTTATTATTGAGTTCTAGACCTCTAAATGGCATTCAATGTTTTGAAAAGAAAGAGGAACATCCCCTCTATAACCTTATTTCCATGAAATTAGACTTTTACTTCTCAATTCTTTCATATAAGTAGCTAACATCATGTTCCTGATTAATCATCACTCCCTCTACCACCTTAAAACAATCGAGTTGATACCTTCAAACGAGTGAATGTAAAGTTATAGACCTTTGAATAAAGTGAGGTTCAATCCAAACAAAAGATGTTCACCCCCTCTACCACCTTTAAGTGGTCTTTAATGACGATGATGTAGGGATTGCTTCGAAGAAGCCTTGAAAGTGGTCAACTCATATAGCCTTGATTGAAATACCCATTGGAGCAAAACCACCGAACCTTTTCATATGTTCACACTTTAAAGCTCTCAGAGGGTTTTTATAAAGGGTTATAAATCATTCTCCTAATATCAAAAGGTGAAGAATGCATGGCTTTATCTTGAACCAAAGGAAAACCATCTAGGCCAAAACCACCATTGCAAAAACTATTGAAGGATAGAGGCTCAGCCTTAATTATTTTTTTGATAAAATTCATTAAAAAACCTAAAGAAACCCTATATATACCCTTAAAAATCAAGCCGAAAGGAGGAGATAAAAAGTAGAGAAATATTGAGAAAATACCCTAGATATGAAGGTTTACGAGCCTCGTATAAGGGTTTTTTCATCTTTGAAAGGGTAACAAGTTTGTGGGGCAGCAAGTTTGTGGAAACTAATTGTGCATCAAAAGTATCATTAAGAATCTTATTTTATATATTATTTATTATTTTTATTTGTGTTTTTTTATAATAATTGATGTGTTTTTTAGTAATGAAGTTTCTTTTAATGTTTCGATAGTTTTTTGGAGTTTAAATGAATTATTTCAAAAAATTTAACGTCAGAATATATGACATGATCAAAAGATTGATGTCTTCTCCCAAGTGCAAGAGTGTCGAAGTAATAAATAACCCGACAAGATCGAGGTCAAAACACAGGGAGGTTAATTGTATAAATTATAAACAATAATAATATAACAACAACTATAATAATAGTAATAATACTACTAATACTACTAATAATAGTAATAATAATAATAATAATAATAACAATACTAGTAGTAGTGGTAATACTAATACTAATAATAATAATAATAATAATAATAATAATATAAGAAGTAGAAAAAGAAAAAGAAGAAGTTAATGAGAACTTTGAAATGAAAGATTAACGTAAGTGATTAGTACTTAAAAGTGCATTTTTATCATGGTTTTATATCATCATTTTGCACTTGAAGTATCAATAACTCCTTAACTAAATCATGTTTTATAATAATATA
>NW_011500091.1:176397-177658 GCF_000495115.2 Populus euphratica
TTATTACTATTATTGTTGTTTATAATTGTTGTTTATAATTTTTACAATTAACCTCCCTGTGGTTCGACCCCGGTCTTGCCGGGTTATTTATTACTTCGACACTCCTACACTTGGGAGAAGACATCAACCTTTTCGTCGTGTCAGTATGTCTATTGGATAGTATATCGAAAAAGATAAAAGGAGGAGAACGAAAAACCTAGTTAGGCCAAATCAGGTATGAAATTAGGTCAATGCCCAAACAACAATAAGGGTGGATTTTCTTTTTTGTTGTACACCATTATTTCCCCCTCAGTCTTTTAAACATAAATGTTTAAAAGACTTTAAATGATAAAAATAAAGGAAAAATACTTCAACAAATATCATTACTTATTTTTTATCCTATAAAAAAATCAAGAGAATAAATCTAAAAATACAAAAGGATACACATAAAGAAAGCCTAGAAGATTGCCTAAGTTGATGGTGAAGGACTAAAATGTATAAGATTAGAAAAATTAGCAACTCATTTCTGATTGATAAAAGGTCTCATTGGTGAGTATATTTTATTTGGGGTAAAGAAATATAAATTTGGATGGATAAGGACTCAACTAGAATTTTGGAAGGCTTAATTAATCTTATTGAGGACTTAATTGCAAGAAAAAATTAGTTTTTTAGCCAATTTGGGTGTTAATTGGAAGAAATTAAAGTTTGGGAGGCTAAAATTGGACTTTGAAAAGCTTAATTGGTCAAATTACGAGCTTAATTATGAAAAATAACTAAAGTTTGGTAGCCAATTAGGGATTTGATCGAAGAAATTCAAGATCAAGGATTAACTTGTAAATGACATGTAATTTTGGGATAGATATTGGTGAAATCAGGGACCAAAATAAAGAAAACTAAAAGGTTAATGGCTAATTGGGGGTGCAGTTGAACAAATAAGAAACCAAGAACTAAAATGAAAATGACACTAAACTTCAAAGCTGATATTTGAGTTTGAAAGGGGTTAAATTGCATGCAATTAATTGTTTTTTGTTAATTAATGGTGTATGTTCCATAATTGGATAAATAAAGACTATATTGAAACTTAGTTAATTCTCAAATTAAAAATCCTAAATTCTAGAGTTTAACCCAAACAAGTATTAGCATCATACAAATAACATTTACAAGTATGTTTTATAATAATATATTAGCAAAAGTTATAATCATGAATACTTAACAACATTTACAAGTATTAGCATCATACAAATAACATAACTAATGTAATCATGTTAACAATTTATAATCA
>NW_011500091.1:177671-177887 GCF_000495115.2 Populus euphratica
CTTTGTGTGTGGTTTCTAGTTGAGTAATGAAAGGAGTTTATTGATTAATACTTAACAACATTTACAAGTATTAGCATCATACAAATAACATTTACAAGTATGTTTTATAATAATATATTAGCAAAAGTTATAATCATGAATACTTAACAACATTTACAAGTATTAGCATCATACAAATAACATAACTAATGTAATCATGTTAACAATTTATAATCA
>NW_011500091.1:178074-178194 GCF_000495115.2 Populus euphratica
AAGCCGAAGATCTAAAAAGGTCATTTTCAAGTCCAAATTGTTGCAACAACAAAAAAGCCCAAACTTGTCCTCCAGCCCGAGCACTGTTCAGTATTTTGGCTGTATCTGGAGTTCTAGAAG
>NW_011500091.1:179028-180538 GCF_000495115.2 Populus euphratica
TTATACTTGTTTAAGATACCACTAGTGGATCCTCTAACCTTGATATTTATTTTTATCATTATTTAATCCCTTACATCTCAAAGTCTTCTTTAACATATTATTGTTGTTGTTGTTATTGTTGTTGTTGTTGTTATATAGTTAATCTCCTTGTGGTTTGACCCCAGTCTTGCTAGATTATTTATTACTTCGACACTCCTGTACTTGAAAGAAGACATCAATCTTTTAGTCATGCCGTTAGAGAAGAGTGTTATTGGCGTAAAGTGGAAGATGATCGAAGAGGTATTTAAAAGGAGGAAGAATGACTCTAGATTTTTTGAAGAAAATGGCAGAATACTTGCTTTACCAAAACTCACTGGAATAATCAATTTAGAGGTGGCTGCAACTTTTATTACATATAAAAAAACTCAAATAAATCTCATTGCGACAATACTAGCAGAAACTATCTTAACACTTAACCATTATAAGAGGGTTGGTAAGGGATCAATAGGACGTGTGAACAATTGTTATACATATAGCTTATTAACCATATAGAAACCATGGGGCCAGTATTTAACAACTTCTTGTGGTTTAGTCAAAGACCATTATAGATAGTTAAAGAAAAGGAATGGAAGGACCTGAGCAAGGAAAAATAGAAAGTAAAATTACAAGGCATCCTGCAATGAGGAGTAAAGTGGAAAGCCCTATGAATGAGAGCAACGAATTGCTTGATCAGTTATGAGCAAAGACAATGGGTGCTTTTGATAGGAGTGACTGGATATGTCAACTATTCGCCCACTTTAGATTTGAGGCAACTTGGGGGCGTACAACATGTGCCAAGGGCAGTTGGTTTATCTCAATTCTCCAGGTTATTCATGGATTAATCTGCTTTGAAAGTTATGAAGAACATCAAGCAAGACTAGAAGCTTTTGATATTGGTCAAGAAGGAATCAGATGATCTGAGAGATTTAGTTACTGTGAAAAGTGTCCAAGATGGAAAAATTTATAGCGAGTTATCATCTTCATAACTTTTGGATTTGAAGTTGAGACTTTGCAATCTATTGAACCAACTAAAACAAAAGGGACTAACAACGAGGAAGAGTTAAAAAAAACAGCTAGGAAGACTATAAATGGAGGTAGGAACTAGTAAAGCCCTTGGGTGGGGAAGGGGCATCTAGTTAGCAGCCGACCATACTATCATCATTGATAGCTTTAGTTATCCCTGAATCATAAAACTTGGGGGTAAATCTTGTGGTCAAACCACAAATGATAACAAGCATTTCAATGGCTCGCCCGAATAAGCTGGCTCAAATGTTGACACAACCAAAAGATTGATGTCTTCTCCTAAGTATAGGAATGTCAAAGTAATAAATAACCTGGCAAGACTAGAGTCAAACCATATGGATATTAATTATATAAATTATAAATAATAGCAATACAACAAAAACAAGAATAATAGTAATAGTAATATAACAACAACAAGAATAATAATAGTAATAGTAATAGTAATAGTAATAGTAATAGTAATGATGAT
>NW_011500091.1:181268-205556 GCF_000495115.2 Populus euphratica
AAGTTTGCCATCTTTTTATCCTTTCAATTTCATTACTTAAACTCATCAATCAATCCTTTCATTTATGTGATAGCATTTAAAATAAATATTTACCAAAAATTAAAGGTATCTTATATTACATATGTTATTATAAAATATATTTTAGTTAAGGAGTTATTGATACTTCAAGTGCAAAATGGTGATATAAAACATTGAAAAAAATACACTTTTAAGTACTAATCAAATGTCAACCATAATAAATTTAATAATGGAGGAACTACATGAAGTTAAACCCCTTGATCATTCTAATCTAGATAAATGAGTTGTCTTGGAGGAAAGATTGAGGGTTGTTGAGGGATTTGACTTCTATGACCTAATTAGAGTAGCTGAGATATGTTTGGTGTCAAATGTAGTGGTGCCTAAGAAGTTTAGAGTGCCAGAATTTCTCAAGTGCACGGGACTAAAATGCTCTAATACACTTGAGGTCATACTACAACAAAATAATGGAAATCATAAACGATAAGAAGTTGCTCATTCATTTCTTCCAAGATAGTTTAATTGATTATGTGTTAAGCTGGTATATAACCTTGGATAACACAATGGTTAAGAAATGGAGTAATTTTGCTGATGCTTTCTTAAAGCAATACAAATTCAATATTGACATCACTACGAACCGGAAAAGTTTGATGATGATGGAGGAAAGCAACAAGGAAATTGTAAGGAAGTACACTTATAGGTGGGAAAAAAAAAAGGCAATGCATATACAACTGCCTTTATTAAAGAAAGAGATGGTGACTCTATTTGTTGATACTTTCAAGTCCCTATATTATAAAAGTCTGATACATAGCTTCACTTAATATTTTTATAATAGTGTTATTATTGTTGAGAGAATACAACAAGGAATAAAAGATAATAAAATATTGGAACCTACCAAAAAAAAGGGGTTTATTGGGACACAAAAAGATGATAAGAAATGCAATGTAGAAGGAGGATATAAGGGGGCAGGATATAAAGGGAGAATTACCAAAACTAAAATCACCTAATGTAGCCATATTATTTGATAGTTTTACCTATATTTTACCTAATGCAGCCATATTATTTTATAGTTTTACCTATATTTACCTAGTATTTTGCCTATGTGTTATATATAAAATGTCTTAATATTCCTTATTTTATTCTTGAAGGCATTTATGGATGTAAGATTAACAAAGAAGTAAATTGGAGATAAATGACAAATTTGACCTCTAGTCGATGTTTTGTGTAGAACTTGAGCTCTAGAAGTCAAAACAAAGTGATTCTAGTGGCATTAGAAAGTTAACATCCATATCTTTTTATCCATATATGTCAATAAAAAAAATTAAAAAGCATGGAAATCCCAGTCTTTAAAGACAGATCTCATATTCTGTCAATGTTGACCTTTGGCTATTCTAACTTGAATATCTTGAGCTAAAGAAGTCTATTTGATACAAACTTAATTTTGTTGGATTCTTGACTCAAAGTTTTATCAGCATACAAAATTTCAGCAGAAAACGAGCTCATATGAGACATATAAGTTTTCTAAGATGACACATAAATTCTACTAGCAAACATGTTTTGTGAAGAAACAAGTCCAAAGTACTTCTCAACATACCCAAACCGACATCCAAGTCATTATTTTGGTGATTTAACTTTTCTAAGTCCAAAGTCAAACATTAAGGATTTTATGCAAGGTTATTTCTTTTTAGGAAAATAATTATTAAACTATTTAAATATATATTGTCTACTTAGGTAAAGACTATTTTGTAAGAAAAAGGGATTAGGGTTTCCTATCAAATAAAAAAAGAAAGAAAGAAAGCGAGGGGGCAGCTAGAAGAGAAGAAAAACACACCCATTCCTCTACAAACCCTAAATCATGCATTTTTCTTTCTTTTTAATTAGTTGTTCAATAGACATGCAAGACTAAACTCTCTTTCTTAGTTACAAGGACATAAAAACCTTTAGATTTCAAGAACTATTAGATTTATTTTAAATTTTCTTTTCAGTTTATATGATGAATATATTTGTTTTCATATATTTATGTTTTATGATTGTTTATTTTAATTGCTAGAGCAGACTCTAAGTTATTATTGTGAACAATCAATTGTTAAGTTTGATATCAAAACCGAAGTTGTGGTATATAAACTTCTGAAGCAATTGAATTTAATAATTGTGGCAGATCTACTTTATTACCTTAGGGAGAACATTCTAACAAATTAAACATGAACTATAGATAATTATATTATCTAGATTAATCAATTTATCTAGTTCTTAAGGCTATCATTGAATTAAATTACTAGTGTGGATACTGTGATTATTTGTTAGTTAGGATTAGTTATATAATGGATTTGTAATTAACCGATGTTAAGAAAAGATAAAGAGTCAGAATATAAATTGATTTTTCATATCAATGATTGGTTTTGATTTTCATAAGTGGATATTTACTTGAAACCAAGGTTTGTTTTCTTGATAATTTTTTGATTTATTTAATTTTTCTTGATTATTTAATTTTGTTATAGTCTAGATAATCTCAAAAACCCTGAAAATTGTATAACATCTAGCATAAAAATCCGAACTAAAATTTCCTCGAGGGATCGACCTCTTGCTTGCTCTATACTATCTTGTTTACTTAAGCTATAGTAATTAATTTAAACCCCAGTTGAAATTTTGGCAGGAAAGTAATCTAAGTGCTTATAGAATGGATATAACAGAGGAACCAAATAAGTATTAGAACAAATAAAAAAAATAAAGAGAAATCTTAGAAATGAAAATTGACCTAATTGATTAGGGGAAATGGTCACGGAAGAACACAGGAGGGCATTAAGATTTAAAACAAAACTAGCCAGACAAGACCTAGATAATTAAAGGGGTATAAGTAGAGGAGATGAGAAAAATGACTTTTCCTATCCTTTTTACATTCACTTCCAACCAACTTTAATAGGAGAAATAAAAAAAAAACCCTCCTTTACAAATTCTAAAGCAAGTTCCTTTGCATGTCACCGTTACAAGAAAATAGCATAAGGAAAGAGTGATTATGAGTAAGTAAACAAAAAACATATACTTGAAGAATTTGGTAGAGATTGGGGCCGGCCAACTCCAACAATAAGAAATAGAAGGAAAAGTAGAGACAAGGGAGAAGAAATTTCCAAAAAGCTTATTTTAATCTTTGATAGATTCTAGTGGTAAGAACAAACCCTCACTCTCTCATTTTTAAATTGTTTTTGTTAGGGTTTAAAGAAGGAAAATCCCAAATGATAGGAATTAGGGTTCTTGTACATACATTAATCTCTAGCCACTAAGAAATATAGTTAGAAATTTTAAGGAAAGAGTAATTTGAGATTGTGTAGAAAATAATATTATAAAAAATGAATGAGTATACCAAGTAAGAATTCCTAAACTAGGTTTTTCCAAGAGAGGGGCAAAGAAGAATGGAGGATTATAGCAAATTTAATCAATTAGTGGCCTTGAATTAGTATTTTAAGATAAATACATGGGCTGGAATTGAAAGAAAATTCTATAATGTTAAACATTGTTCACAAGTGCTCAAGTACATGAATCAAATTAAATCTTAGCTCGAGGAATGAATATGCTTAAGACCCTAATGGTGAGATAACCAATATGATAGTTTTTTTCCATGTGAATGCATAATGGCTTCATGTTTGGAGCAAAGGAAAAAGCCCTTTTGCCCTCTCTTTTAAGGTTTTTGTTTTTGGTTCTTAATCTAGAGTAGTTATGCTGGTAAATATGTTAGCCCAACTTAATATTTATGCAAGGCTATGTCTAATGCTATGTATGAGAAGTAGCATTCTTTGCCACCATTTATTTGAATTGGGAAGCCACTGCATTACTTTCCAAAGTTTTAAGTCTAGTAATGAGAACTAAATAATAGCATTTTCATCCTTACATTTTACAACTCATAGTTAGCAAACTGGCTGAACAATGCATTTATGGTTTTTATAATGTTAGTATTTCACATTGTCATTAGTTGTATTTACTTGGTTAATAATCAGATTCAATTTTGAAATGCTAGCAAAGTACTATGCGTGATTTAAACAATTCTTAATCGTCAACTATGATCACTAAAAAAACAAAAAGGTTTGAATATGCATGCTATCAACTTATGTTGGAAAGCTTCCTTCTTCGTAATATATTTGAGTTTAAAAAACAAAACATTGTCGAATGGTCAAACTGCTCGTAACAGGGCAGTTTTGTTGATCAGAACCCCCACTAATATCAGACATAGAAGATGAAGAAATTTATTGCATATTTGTATATAAAAGTTATATACAAATGTGATATACATATGAATTAGCTAATGTTTGGCATTGTTCTTATCTTAATTAGATTTATAGAACTCCAAAAATTAGTAAAACACCATTGGAAGGTCAAACTGCTTATAATAGGACAATTTCATTAGTCAAAACTCCCACTAATATTAAACTTACAATATAAAGGAACTTGTTGCATATTTTTATATAAAAGTTATAGATAAATGAATTATCTAATGTTAGGCACTAGGCATCTCAATTGGAGTTATCGAACTCCAGAAATGGACAAAACATCGTTGAAAGGTGATTAGTACTTAAAAATGCATTTGCAAAACATCGTTGAAAGGTTAAATTACTCGTAACAGGGCAATTTTGTTAGTCAAGACTCCCACTAATATTAGACATCAAAGATGAAGGAATTTGTCACATATTTTCATATAAAGGTTGTATAGAAATGAATTTACTAACTTTTAGAACTGGTCTTACCCCTATTGGAGTTATAAAACTCAATATGTGGGCAAAATACTAAGAGAAGGTCACGCTATAACTTACTGGATAGATATGCTGTATAACTTCTAGTTAGGGTTTGGATTTAGTATTAACAGATTATGATGCATGATCCTTCACGAGATTTTGAATATAAATGTTACCCTTTTATTGACATAAAATATGCTTTAATTGGAATTATGAGACTTCAGTTCTGAGTCTTTGGACACTGAATTTTATTGACGCAAAACTGAGTTATAAGACACTAATTTTCATTGACAAAAACTCAGTCATGCGAAAACCTGCATATTAATGTACCAAACCTTGAAAATGTACTTGATATGTATTTGTATGTTATGATGAGAAAATGAACATGCATATAAAGTACCATATGTATACTAAATAATTATGGAGTTGCTATAACATTTGGCTTGAAAAAAACATGACCAAAGATTTCCTTGAGACTCAGGAGGAGCGACAATGATTGGATCTTCTTTTAAATAAGGTCACGAAACAGCTGGAACAGGTGCGTGGTTGCCCTTTCCTTTACACTTATGCAATTTAATTCTTAAGAGGAATGCAATTAAAAATGTATTATGCTCATTATAAGTAAGGACTAATATATATATTAGTTTCGGCTAATGATGTCCGTGGTAGGACCTGCCAGGAAGGTAATTACGAGATTAGCTTCAACTAATGGCATCCGTGATAGGATAGTTGAGAAATGAATTATGAGATTAGCCTAGGAATTGAGAAATGAATTATGAGATTAGCCTAGGCTAATGGTGTCTATGATATGATTTGTTGGGAAAGTAAATAAAAGGTAAGTTTTCGCTAATGGCATTCATGTTGGGACTACCAGGAATGATTAATAAGATTATCTTCAACTAATATCAATTGCATTAGGATTGTTAGGTAGTGATCAATAAGAGTAGTATGGCTAACGGTGTCCATATTAGGACGCTTGGAAAATGATCGATAAAAATTAATCTATAAAGGGTATCCGTGTTTGGATAACTTGGAAAAATCTGATATGCACGATTGTCTAAAGTTGTCCAAGTTGGACTATGCAATGATGAAAACTTAGTGAACTCAATTAAACAAAGTTACTAGGTTCATGTAAGAAAATAAGAATATTAATTAAGAATATGTAAATGATATTTAATTGAGTTTTAAATGATTTTCAAGAAATTTATATGCTGATTATTAGAGTCTCTAAGAAACTAATAGAAAATTTATGCTTTAATTGTATATATTATATGATCATTTTTTTTATTTCTTTTGCCATTGTAATTGTATGCTTAATAAGTCATTTTTGTAACAGGTTCATCTAATACCCAAGGAGCTCTTTAGTTTTTAGGACTTTGCTTTGCTAAACTTATGTAAAAATTTAACTCAGACATAATAGTATTAACTAGATTATGCAATATGTTTTTATGTAGACTTTGATGTGTGTGTGTGTGTGTGTAAAATCTTAGCTCAGTATGTATGTAGACTTTGATGTGTGTGTGTGTATAAAATCTTAGCTCAGTATGTAGTATGTTAGTTATGTAATCTCTTATACAATGTATGAATCAGAACCCCCTAGTTATCCTATAATTAATCATTTTGAAACTTTTTAGAATACTTATATTATATTTTAAATTATCTCACTACATGTTAGTACCAATTTTTCTTTTAGACTTTATAATATGATTTGTAGGCTTTATTTATATGGATCTTATTTGTAGGGTATCTATGAATAAATTGTGTGGATGGATTGTTTGAGCTGTCCAATATTGATGATGGTATTAAAGTCTAGAACTATGGAACCTTATTGTGATGAATTGAATGGGTAAATTAGAAATAATTGATAACTTGGGACATTCTATATATAAAGAAAACTCTACTGAAATTTCAATAGAATTCTTTACAAATAAAAAAAATTCTCTAAAATTAAGAATTTATGTTGGGATCTTTTAGCATTGATAAAAATGATTAGTCGGGACTATTACAATTAATTTATATGGTTGTGACATCACAACATTACCACACTTAAAGCTACCAAATCCACCAAACTCAGCCTTCCCAAATATTTAGTATCAACTTTGCTAAGCCTCTTCCAGTAAACCAATTCATTAAACTACATGAAAACCATGCTGAAAAACAATATAAGAAAATCCTACCAAAAAAGCAAAAACAACTCTCACCTCTACCTATGACTTTAAAAGAGATGTATACAAAATTACTAAGTATAGGTCATATAGCCTTTCTTCCATATCTGCAATTAAAGCCTTTCTTTCTAAATTGGTATAAACCAAAGCTAATTTGTGAGTACCATGCTGAAAATCTTAACCATAATATTCATACTTGTTTGGCATTCAAAAAGAAGCTCTTATAATTATTTAAAGTAGGATGGATAACCTTTGAAGATGCTGCCAATATCAATTTGAACCCTCTGCCTAATCATTTTTCCAGTAATGGGCGAGTATATGTTGTTGAGTTTAGGAGGAAGAAAGAGAAGGTTTTGAGGGTAACCATGGATAGGTTGTGTGACATGTTAGTACAAGTTAGGTATTTAACAATAAAAATTAAATCAAGTTCAAGGAAAAGTGATAGTTTTTGTAAACTCCATAAAGAAATAAGACACCACATCGATGAATATAAAGAGTTTCACCAGGACTTATACACAAGTGATCATAAAAACCTATATATAGATCCCTTATCTTTTTAAAGACATTGAAAACATGTATAAAGATTCAATAGAAACATGTTTAGAGACATGAAGATCTCATTGTGGTGACCTTGTGTGAAGATTTTTATGGAGACACGTTTAAAGACGTGGAGATCTCACTATTAAGATTTTTCATTGAGATTTTTGTTAGAAACATTAGAGATATAGAGAAAAATCATTAGTTTTATTAAAAAATTTAAAAGATAAAGATGCATTTCTTAGTGATGATCTAGAGATTATCTTATCTCAGCTAGCTTATCAAGCGTGTGAACTTCCTTTATTTTTTGCTCTAGATTTTTTTCTTTTTCATAAACTATTAAAGATAACATTAAGGGATCAATCTTTTGATTTTTATTTTTAAAGTGTGGCATTCCTTAGTGTCATGTACATGGCATAGTGAAAAAGACAAAACTTATTAAGGTTTCTCATGTTCACACCATTTTTCATGAGAGGAGGATATTGTATAAATTATTTTCCCTCTTATAGTACTTATCACCTTAGTGTGTAAGCTAGTTAGTGGGGTACTTAAGTGGTTAAGGAATGTTAAGCGGTCTTGAATGTGCCTTTTAGTTATGTTTTTTAGATGTTCTTATTGAGATTAATAAGGTTGAGAAGACTCTATTCTATTTGAGTGGAAATGAGGGTGTCCTTTTTCTAATCATGTTGATCTTTTTCACCCTAGTATAATTTTTCATCATTAGTTTAATGTTAAGGAGATTCATATCAGGGATAGTATACAACGTTTTCTATAAGAAAAATTTTAGATTCCATTAATCAAGGCTTTTATAGAAATGGGTTGAAGGAGTCTTTTCATGTTGAGTATTTTTTTCATTAAACCTTTAAAGATAAGCTATAATGTTCTCATCTTTGTGTAATAGCAAAGAGCTTAATGGTGCTTGTTTTGACTGGGATGTTTATTGTGAAGCAAGAGATGAGTTAAGAGCTAAGATCACGACCATGGAAGATAAAGTAAGGCTTTAGACTATGATACAATACACGTACAGATTTAAGAAGCATTAATGAAAAAACTTTGCACATTGCATCATTATCTTGTGTAACAAACTCTAAAATACTTTTTATATTTTATATGTGCTCTTAAGGTTTGTGAGTTCCTTGTAGATTTATAGGTGTCTTTTACAAAGACAATATTTTTGGGGAGTCGAGAATGTAGTGTTCTATAAAAAATAAAAATAAAAAATTTTCCTACTTGATGGGGGTTGTGTTTAGAAGCTTATAGAAACATAGATCTCATTTCACGCCTAGGTTTTTTCAATAAAAGATAGAGATTGATGGTGACTAGATCCTCATTTAGAGTGTCTCATACGAGAAAAATAAGTGCAACTCCTTTTAAGTGTAGGACTGAGAGAATTACTTGATTACATATCATTTTTTCATGTCTTTTAGAGAACTAGACTTGTCTTTGCATACTTAGCAAGCATCAATAAGAGCTTTTTATTGTGTGTAAGGAATGGTATGAAAATATAGTTGCATAGCTTCAATAATATAATAACATTATTGTGTATCTATACTTGATAGGAGAGTAATTGGAGACTTGGAGGAGCAAGAATTCTTATGGTAGAGAGATTAATTATTCTTTTTTATTATGGATTTTCACCGATCATATAAAGAATTTTTCAATGAAAAGTGAAAGATAAAGAATAGAAACGAACTAGTTTTTCATTTAGTATTTTATAAACAACATTATTCATAAAGTTATGAAAAAACATCATACGTAAATTAGTTCTCTATCGGAACATGAACCGTGGATTTGGTTTTGGGATTTTGGCAAAACCTTGCACTTTTATCATTATTAGTATAATTATTGTTATTAATAATAGTATTTGATAATTGTGGTTGAGAGTGACTTGCAGGTTCAGAGAGGACTTCCTTGATTGATTTGAACTAAAACCATCGTGGACAGAAAAAATCTGTCTTCTTACCCCCTACCATTCCCAGGTGTTCATGCATCGCGCCTTTGCCTTGTCGCTGACGGCATATATACACAAAATAACAAGGCACCAACTTTCTTTGCACATTTGGAACTTTCCCAATATGGAATTTTCCTTCAGCCAATTTTAATCTCTCAAGGAACTGACTCCGTTCTCGTCCACAGGGTTGGATTCCATGAATTTAGAAAAGAAGTTCTGCGGGTTAATGTATTTATTAAAACTAATTAATCAGTCTTTATCATTAAATCCTTGTATTTTTAAATTCATCCATACCTTAAGTATCTTCGTCTGTATCATTCTTTTAATTATTTTTAAGAAATAGAAAATGAGAAAAAAAAATAGCAGATTATGTTGAAAGACTGATGAAAATTGACCACATGTTTTGAAACAAGAGCTCTACTAAATTTAGCAAATGTTCAATATTAGCCAATGGACTTATTAATTAGATTTTTAAACTAAAAGTACTATTTAATTTATTTTTTCAAAAAAAAACTGATTTATAATTTACTATGCTGAAGGAGAAAATCTTAGTGGATTGTATATCCTACTAATGATAAGTATAGATGCTTTACTAGGCTAGTCATATAAAAATTAGTATAAATTATTAGTTCTAAGAATCTGTTTAAAAGTGTGATTGTTATTATTTTTTAAAGTGTTTTTCATATTGAAATATATTAAAATAATATTTTTTATTTTTAAAAAATTATTTTTAAAATTACTGTATCAAAATAATCTAAAATACATAAAAAAATATTTTTTAATAAAAACATTAAAATTTAAAAAAAAATATAATTTGCACTGTCTCATTTCTGAACGATGCCTACTCTGAAATGTTACAATCCATTTTGTTAATTTAGAGAAGTGTTACATTTAAACAGATGGTGTTATTCTTACTCCATGATTTATTGATCCTATTTCATGTTCATCATAAATCTTATTAATTTCATTCCCTTATCATAATATAATTATATATGGATTCTATTTTTAATATTTTATCAAAAGATTACTTTCTAATCGTTATTCTTAAAAATTAATGATTCCAATAAAAACAACTAGTGTATAAAATCAAAGTTTTCAAGATTTTAGTTCATCTATTATATTTTTTAAATAAATATCTTATTTATGAATAATATTTGTAAATACAAAATAATTTGTGAACTAAAAAGATATGTACTAAAACAAACTTTTTAGAATAAATTAAAGTTGATGATAGGTAATGATGTATAAAGGTAAAAATAGAATATTTTCATTGAAAAGGGAAAAAGTATTTTGATCTATGTAAGTAATAAAAATAGATTACAGAGTAAAGTGGGAATAACAACACTTTTACCCCAAAAAAAAAAAAAACATGGAAATAACACTTATCCAAATTTAAGAAGCCACCCATTCATCAATATATTACTTGTTTTTTTTGTGTAAAAGCGCAACTTTTGTTACCTTGATCCCCTTTTCCTTTCTTTTTTCTGCAATTAGATGCTTGATTTTTATTTTATTTTTTACTTGTACAAGAAAAAAAGATTTACCAGAATGATAATTTTATGTAAGTCCAGAGGAGAGAACAGATCCTCCGCGATTAAAAAGGGTGGTCCATGGCCAATTTAAAGCATTTCAAATCGAGCTGATAGAATTTCAGGCTTTCTATAATTTTTTCGTGGATTTTACCTAAAAAATGCAGCAATGATATGATGGCGCTCTCAGTGTATTTCTTTTCTTCATGTTTTTTTTTTTAATAATTTTTAGTGAATTAAACTTCCTCTCTGCTATAATTTAACTCCTGTATCATCCAGTGCCTGGCCCAACATTGCTCTTGTCTGTTCTTATAAACTTGCAATATTGAATAAGGCTGAAAAATGGTTGGCATGAATTTCTCCCTACCATTGATAGCTAATTAAAGCACAGTTATTAAAAAAAGATAAGATTCAAACATGGGAGATTGAACTGAAAACAAAAAGTAAAAAAATAGCTATTTTAAACTTAAAGCTAGAAAAGATAAGATTCAAAGATGGGAGATTGAACTGAAAAAAAAAAAAATAGCTATTTTAAACTTAAAGCTATATATTACCTTTATCCACTAACTTTTTAAATTATAAATTTTCAATTCCTATAAATTTATAAAGTTTAATTTTAATCTCAGACTTTATTTTTTTCATTTCTTGGTCTCTTATTTAAAAAAGAAGAGAGGAAGTGACTAGATTCTAGTGATAAAGAAAAAAAATCTCGTATAAGACCTATTCTAGCCACAAGAAAGGGTAATATTTATGTTAATATGTTTCTTTTGATGGTAAGAGCTTGTTTTAGGTGTTGTTTTTCCATAAACTTACTTGAAATGGTAGATATGAGCCTAAAATGATTTTTAATTTTAGATTAATTATAGATTTTGGGGCCTTTTTATTTGTTGTTAAAGCCTAAAAAGATCCTAATTTCTTGCTTATATTTTATTCAATTTTATCACTTGGTTGATTATTAATTGGACAATGTAACTTGTTTTGGTTTGATTTTTTTTCAATTGCCTTGTCATTTGATTGATTTATAATTTTATAGGTGTTTTGTTTTGTTAAATAAATATTAAAAAAATATTAAATTTAATTGATTTCATAACCCGAATTATAGATTTAACTAGTTAATTTCAGTTAGGTAAAGATTATGCTTAATTTATAACTTTTTTTTAGTTGTATAGTTAATTTTTAATATATTTAATTAAAAATATGCATAAACTTTTCAAATTCCGCTTAGAATTTTTTAACGGACATAAACATAAACATGTCATAAAAGCCTCTATACACATTCTTTTCCAAGAAATAAAAATATGCACAACCGATCGCTAGTATAAACATGTAGATAGTATAACGTCAGAATTTGATTAGACAAGTTGTCTTGCTTTTTTTTTCGATGAAAAAAAAATAGAGACATTCCTTCGAGCAAAGAAGAAAACGGATTGCAACATTGGTTCTCCACAAACCGGCTTTGCTGCCGAACAATGGTTATGCAAGTGAGCAAAGGAACAACTACAAGCATGCATGCAAGTTGTAGTGAATATAAAAGGGTTGATATAATAGTTAAATAAGTATTTTTTTTCTATATTTTTTTTATCATCGAGTTTGATTGCGAAGCTGTAAGAATCTTAAGAAGAAATTCCAAATCCCAATCTTACTTGTTAGATAGTTTGCCTCTGAGGAGGATCAAAAAGAAGAAATCCTTGAAAAAAAGAGTATGGTGCATGTGGTGGAGTT
Organism: Populus euphratica; assembly: GCF_000495115.2. Taxonomy (NCBI): domain Eukaryota; kingdom Viridiplantae; phylum Streptophyta; class Magnoliopsida; order Malpighiales; family Salicaceae; genus Populus; species Populus euphratica. Next base: position 193,909 of record NW_011500091.1, read on the forward strand.
GTCGCCAAACCGCTATAGATGAGTTTTTTTCCAAGTGATATATATGTATTTCTCTGCTTCTATGTGATTCCAGGTTTCCCAAAGCAAGGACTTGTCGCAATCTTCAATGAGAAAGAAAAGGAGAAATAGCATACATTCTACAATAATGCACTTCCACATAATTGCATTTTAACATTATCATCCTTTCCATGACTCTCTACAACTTTTGCTGCCGTACAGTGGTCCACGATATTTTTCTAGATACAAATCAAGACTATATACTAGTTAAAAATTTAGTTTGGACCTTGAAAACGTGAGAGGTTCGGTAGAGGTATGCCATGAATGGTCAGTCTCAAGTGAAATCCACGGCATGTATTGTCACTTTCATGGAAAATGACAGCCAATTGGACAAACCTGCTGTTTGTTCTTCCCCCCTATCTGTATTCCATCAAGCCATCATTACCCATGATGTCCTAATTTACTTTGGAGTATATTATGTTGTTCAGGCAAGTCACCGAAGAAAGCGGGGCATTGTTGCTCCTCCGTCACTTTCTGCCACTGCGTTCTGAGAGATGGTTTCAAGCTTTGACAGCCCAAGAATCCCCATCCCATTCTCCTCCATTTCAGTACTTCACTCTTCACAACTTAACCATAACGGTTCAAACCTAAGCAGTTGTAAGAGAAAAGGTAAGAGCCCTCATGAATTCCCTAATTAGTCTTTGATTGAACCAAATAAACAAAGTCTTAAGAACTTATTTGTGTGATCGAACCGAAGAGAAAGACTCGTGCTTGTTTGGTGATGTGGTGGATGGTAATTGTACTCTCGCCACAATACCAGAGTGTTTGGTTAAGAAAACTACTTCCACCATGCTTTTGGCCACATCGAAGACCACCAATCGGAGATGCATAAATTTGAGGCTTTTATGGTTATGGTCAATGGTCAGAGCTAATTTTACTTGTACAATACTCTTAATAATTTTTACCAACGCGACAACTACGATCACATAATTTTTTGGCATAACTAAAATTCATGTACTGCTGGTAGAACGTGAGCTGCAGCTGCTCAGACTACGATCTTTCTTCAGCATTGCCTCCAGATTCTGAAAGCATGTCAGTGGTCTGACCTGTACACGTTACAATGCCAAAAAAAAAAACAAAAAAAAGAAGTTCTACAACAACAGGAACGTGCAGGAGGGATAAAACGCTGTTTTAAAGAACCAGAACTTGAAAAATGAAACTCTCAAGAGAAGGTTCAATTCATATAATTTTGGATAAATTATCAATTTCCAACCTTTATCATCACAACTTCCACTCACACAATCCAGAAAAAGATAACGAAAAGAATTGGAATGTATTAACTCCACGAGGGACAAAATAAAGCATTGAAACCCTTCAACACAGAAAAGGTTGGTTCTTTGTAGGAGCAGGCTTTAGAGGTAGTCAGATAAAGTGTAATGTAAAAATTTTGGTTACTCATTCAAGTACAGTACACCATCACCACACACATATTCAGAGAGATGAGAAACCTTTCCGCCCTCTTGTGAGCCATGCTGTTATGAACAGTGTCCATTCTTGTTAGTATTTGCCTGAAAGTCAGTCGCCTAGCTTTATTCTCATGCCAGCACTCCTCAATCAACCTGTAAGATGAAAGATCAGTTGACACTCAGAAAACTTTGTAGTTGAAAGTATAAAGGCAAAAAATTTATCAAAAATGATGGGAAAAAAAAAGAAGAAAAAAACGAGGCCAAATGCATGGGCCTGCAATGTCAGGCCTGCACACCTGGCCTTCTTTTTTAAAAAAATAATGAGCAGACAACAATTTTTTTTTTTTTTGTCTTAAAAAGAAGGCTAGAAACGTCTACTACTTTTTTTTCTGATCACCTTATAGTTGTTGTAAAATATGGTCCCGACGACTTGAATCCTAAAAAACTCATTTTTATTTTTATTTTTCATGAAAACAACTAAAATAATATTTATAAACCTCAATAAACTTATATCTAATCTAAAAACAACTTTTAATTAATTTAAAACATGATAATTAACTCTGATTTGAAAAACAATCTTTTTAACTAGAATAAAACCCCGATTTTTTTTTTATTAAAACTAACAATAAAGCAATTAAATTTGTTTTTAACTGGATAATTAACTCTGATAATAAAATTTATCTCATCAACTAAAATTTATTAATAATAAAAATTACATTTTTTATTGATAGAGTATGGGCAAAATTTTTTAAAAATGCACCTTATGAACACTGAAAAAAAAAGACAGCGAAAATGTTGCTTTTTTATTTCAACATCACTCTTTGCGTTTGGGTACCAAGTCTAACACCTCAGTGTGTGCGTGTCTGTGTGTGTTGGTGGGTGTGTGAGATCGCGCAATTAAAGACAGGGAGAAGAGGAATCCAAATTGTTTCTTTTCAGGGGCAAATTAGGCATTCACTGTCAATCTGTTAACACAGAGCTCCACAACTTTCAAGCTCAGTTCAATATTTTCTTCATGCAAACAAAGTGATATAACTACAAAATGTTAATTAAAGTTCTTGGTCAGTAACTAATGTATAAGCATCCAATCGAACAATTGTCGCCATTTGCAACAGATTGGATATTCAGAATAATAATAAACTCCATGAAAAAATAAACAGGCGTTTTATGGGGAGGGGTTTGCATTGCTGGAAAAAATAAAACAACTAATAATAAAGAACCTCGCAATATCAAGTGCAAGTCTCACAGCTGCTATTGGTTTTAATGCTCCTTGTCTTTTCAAGAAAGCACCAAGATTTCCCTGTAACATTAGTGGAAAAGCAAAAGCCAATACATACTAATTTTATGATATAAGCTTTCACTGACTTGAACATCTTAAAGCTTTTTTATCCGTAAATTTCTGCTGTACAAATAACAAGATAAATGACAAAACACGGGAAGATGTGGATCCACCACTATGACTTGAAGACAATGGTGTCATCTATAATGTAGTGAAAGAGCACAACATGAGCAACCAGTCTCCAATCTCAATACTGGTGAATTTTAGGTTAGAAGAAAGGCAGCTACGAGGAGAGATGGAGGATGGTCTTGGCATCCTTGGTTACAAGCCAAATCCAAAGGACAAGAATTTCCATCACATATTTTCACAAGAATAGACTGTTAACGCTTTCTTAGTTTATTTAAGAAATCTTATCCACCTGAGTGAAAGTATAAAGCAGGACTTATCAGGGGAAAAGATTTATCACCATCAAATTCAATGGAGCATAAAAAATACATGATTATAAAATAAGAAAGCAGGTAGGAAAAAAACCACATTAACAGACATTGGAAATGATATATAACAGTCAACAAAGAAAATAACATGCAAATAATAGAGATCTGACAACACCGAAGATCCAGCAAAAAGCAATATGCTATGAATGAGAGTGGAAAAATGCTACTCCACCTTGGACAAATATACCGTCACATTCATCATTGGACAACTTAGAGTAACAGCACCCAGAAACTGGACTGCATTTGGATGCTATATTTTCTGAAGCAATGCAAGTTCATCCCTGAATGGTCTTGTACAAAACGAACCATCATGAGAACCTAAAAGTACAACCAAATACTATTGAGGAACAAAAACGGTTCAGGGTACAAATAAACCACAATTTATCGTTATCTCGAAGCATTTCCTCACCAAGCTTTTTAACAACAACTTAAATTCCTCGCCATGATGCCACAATAGGTTCCCTGTGACATATTTCATTCAGTAAACTTGAAAATGAAATGTGCTTTTAAACAGGTCAAATACAGGCAGACCAAAGATAACTCACTTCATAGATCTTATCTACAATATATATTTCATTACATAAGTAACAAATCATATTATTCTTACCCAATATAGCACCAGTTTTAATATTGGGTTTCAACACTATTTTTTACTATATGTGGCGTTGTTATACCAGATAATAAGCCAAAAGTTCAGATCACTGATTTCCAGCCAATATACTTATGGTGACTAATTATTTTCTGTTCTTTCTGAATCACTTAACTCAAATAATAAGTCTTGAGGACCAAGGGGAGGTTCCTGTGAATCTTCTTGTTCATTAAGAAATTTAAATAATTTCTTTTGTATACTAGTTAAAAACCTTAATTTAAAAGTTAAGGCTATATTTTGGGGTTGTTCAAAGTATTCTTCTTCATCAGAAGGTATGTTTGGAATACTATATTTTGGGGTTGTTCAAAGTACTCTTCTTCTTCATCAGAAGGTATGTTTGGAATTTACTGTATTATCTTGTTGTTAAGAAGAATATAGAAAGTATTAAATTCTTGACTATTAGCCCAATTAATTAAGTCTATTTGTAAAAATATTACCTCAATGGGTGTTGTCATCTTCTTTGTTGGTTGTTGCTTCAACGGACTCAATGAATGAGAAAAGAAGCATGTACGTTGATGTATATGTCCATGCCAAATTCAACGCTGCCCTTCCTCTTTTCATAATATACGGGACTTAAGCGCTCTTTAGGACCTCCAGGAATGAACGACACTATCAAACAAACATACTTAGACTTCTCCTCGTAGCTGGACCTTTTAGATGCCTCACAACAAATCATTGTTATAAGTTAATGAATAACTTGGGATTTAGACTTTCTTTGAAAAGAACGTTTTCTTTATTTCATCATAAAGATATTTACAAACTTCGGAGAAACATTACAAGAGAGAATAGGAAAGCTTAAGGCAATCCGGAAAAACTTAACTTCCACAATCACACACTTGCCCTGTATAGATGGGCTTACATTAAAAGGTAAAAACAATAATGTAATTTACATTGTTAAAGATAAGTGGCGGAGGTCCACCACGTTGCGTTGTCGGTCATATGAGCCGGTCAATTGTCACTTTCGAACATTGAGTTGTCCCTATCTTCTTTGATCTTCGTGAGGATATTTTTGTCGAGACACAACTAATAGCTATTATCTATTGTATCATATTTGCAAAACACCTTTGTTGTGAAAGTGGAGATCTTCAATTCTCCATCATAAAATTTTGATTTAAAGTTGGTGACTTTTTTGATGTCTTGTTCGCTAATGATGTCGCTAGAGTCACTTTTAATCAAAACATGTTCTGTTTGATAATTAATGCGAACTTTGTTATCCTTATAAATTTTTCTAACTTGTGGAAGAACAAGTCTAAGCTGTGATGCTCTAAATTTAAACAAGTTTTCATCCAAGTCTTGGGTTGGATTTTTTACTCCTTCAGTACAAGGGATTACATCTTTTTTGAACAAAAGACCTATTTTTATGAAGTGGTAACTAGGATAGTTTTTTACTTCATTTGTATCCTAGTCAAGGAAGTTGTTGCTTACTGAGATGTAGATAGGGTGGTCTTATGCCCTGATTATTTTCTGATGAAAGAATTTAATAGTGTCATAGATACCTCTAAGAGATACCTAATTTTTTTAAAATCTATTCAGGATAAATCATGTTTACAAGCCTAGAGTTAAACGAAAGGACTACAAATTCTAGGGAAGCTCTTTCTTGAATATTATACAAGCGAAAATCGTTCTTTTTACTAATGAAATATCCTTCACCATTGTTAGTTACTTCTGCTATTTTGTAATAGTGGAAGAACTCATGTATTGGAATATAATGAAAGAATGTAAAACTTTCTTTTTGAGTTGTTTGGTGGTAGGTTTGTTAAGTCTCAGCATTGATTTGGCTTTTCCACCAACAACAAGGTTAGCAGGTAGTTTGGCTTTTTCAACGTAGGAGATGCTGGTTTGAGGATTTGGTCTCAAGAGATCACCTGAGTGATGAGTTGAGGTTTTTGGAACAAGGGTATGTTCGTGTCCATGCAGAATTTAATAAAAGCCTAATGGGCTTCTATGTATGAATTGTATCCCTTATAAGAATAAGGTTTTCCAGTAACTAGAACATGAATTATGCTCCATTCTTTATAACAATTAGCATTAGGGCCATTGAATATGACATATTGTCTTAACCTTTTGGTCTTTTTAAATTTTGAATTAGAACCCTGTGCTTGTGAGGCCTACACCTCAATTAAGGAACTTGGTTCCTGTGAGTGCTTGTGAGGCTTGCACCTCAATTAAGGAACTTGGTTCCTGTGAAGGAACAATTACAGTTTCCTTTTATTTTTCTATCACCTGAGTGAAGCGTTATAAGAGTTTAACTGGACTCTTTGATTTAAGTTTAAAAAGAATCTTACCTCTTTCTTCTTCAAGTCTCTGAAGCTTAAGTTGCTTTTTTGTGATGAATTGTTTGGTCATGTGGATCTTTCCTTCTATAATTTTGAGTTTTTCACTCAATTTTTCTGACATTTTTCTACAAATTCTCGACTAAGACAATCAACCAAAGTATTACTAGAACCTGAAATGTGTTTGATAATAATATTTGTCACCTTAAAAGTTTGCCCTGTTTATAAGAGCCATGCATATTCAAATCTAAAAATATAAAAAAAAAACGTGTTTGTTATCTGATCTTGCAGTAAAGGGAATTGCTATGAGATAAGCTTTGAAGTTCTCGATGATTCTTATAAGCGCGAGTATTTCTTTTTCATTACTGTGATAATTCTTTTTAGCCGTTTTGAACATACCTAAGGCATAGCCACAAACCTATTCTTCGTGTTTGTTATCTAATCTTGTAGTAAAGGGAACTGCTGTGAGATAAGCTTTGAAGTGCTCGATGATTCTTATAAGCGCGAGTATTTGTTTTTCATTACTGTGATAATTCTTTTCAGCCGTTTTGAACGTACCTAAGGCATAGCCACAAACCTATTCTTGGTCATCTAATGTCTGTGCTTTAAGCACGCCACCCAAAAACTAATTTGAGGCATCAATTTCAATTATCAATGGGTCCTTTTTTTTAGGGTGATACACTGGTGGTAGATTTTTTATGTTTTTTTTTATTTTGTCGACATACATCGTGTCTTATGGGGTCCATGATCATACTGTGTCTTTCTTTAATTTGGCCTATAAGGGTTGCTGCGTCTTTGCTACAGCTGGACAAAATAAAGAAATATAATTCTTTTTTATTTTGTTACAGCTGGACAAAATAAAGAAATATAATTAAATATCCCTAAAAATCTTTGTAAGGTATTCTTATCTTTTATTTAGGAATCAAATTCCACTATGTGTTCTCCAATGTGTTTTTGCAGCTAGAGCTGTCCTTTATCAAATATGAGCCCTAAGAAATTTATCGTTTTTTTAAATGATTAGGCCTTCTTTTCGGATAAGATTATTCCTATCTTTTTACACCTGTCAAGGATGGTGGTCACATGCTTGATGTGATCTTCTTCTATGTCTCTTATCATGTCGAGAAGATCATCTTTTTCAGGTAATAAATACCCATCACCTTTGGTTTTGTCATTCAATTTTTTATAATTGATGACCATCATCTTTTTTCTCGCTTCTGCTCGAAATGTTTGTTGACCAGGAATGCTGGACTAAAGTGTGAAGATTTACTGGGGCTAATAAGATCAGCATCTAGTAATTCTTGGATTTATTTTGCAAACTCTTCCCTGTCTGTTGGGGTATACTATATAGGTGGAACCTTTACAGTGGTATTAGCATTCAATAATCTAATCAAAGCAGTTAAAGATCCTTTTGAGATCCTACAGTCTAGAGGATTCTCACTGCAAACAACTTTGAGTTTTGCCTCTATTTGTGAAATGTTCATTAATATTAAAATTAATTCATAAGTTTGGTCAAATAATAAAGTATCTAACTCCCCTATCTTTTTTGCACAAAATCCTGATTTTGAGCAATATTTTCGGGTTTAAAAGGTAGAACCTTACTGTTATGTTTCTTAGCTTCAAGAAACCCAGGCTTACCTTGATAGCAAGCTCTCTTAACCTTAAGGACAACAACAAATTATCCATCTTTGTAGAAAATAATAATGTTTTCAAATTAAGCGAATGATTCATATAACTTGCAGAAATTGTTACCTAATAGAATATCAAATCAGGAGTTAACTTGATATAAGTTAGGATAACAAATAAAGTATTAGAGATTAAGATCTCTATTTCTTCAGCTACTGCATCAAGCTCAATTATTTCATTGTTAGCCATCTTGGCCAAGATTGGTGTTTAAGTGCGTACCTAATATTTTGAAGGTATTACATGTGTATTTGCTATACATATACTTGCTCATGTGTCTACAAAACAGTCAAGGTTAAGTCTGCAATAACCTTTAAAGGACAAAGTACCCTTAATATAAATACTATTAGCATGTGTTCTATTAACACCATTTATTTGTTCATCAAGATCTTCTATGATCCTATCTTCAATACTCTTGAGATCTAAAATCTTAGTGTTTAAATTATTAAGATCTTCCCACTAGACAGTAGATAGATCAAGAGTTTCATCTTCAAGATCATCCCATGAGATATGATCTAAGTTGTCTTCTACATCTAGATCTAGGTTCTCTTCTGATGCGACTTTGTCCTACCATGTGTCATCATCCCAATCAGGGATTGGTTGATTCAGATTACTCTAAATCTGAGCAACTAGTTATTGATGAGTTAGAGTCATTATCACTAATGGGTAGTGAGCAATCTTTATCTAAAAGATAAAGGTCTTCTTCACTGTCTGACAAGTTAGACCAAGTTGTCTCTAATGGCACTAAGTTAAAAGATTCTTCCACTTGTTCAAGGAAGACTTTAAGATGAACTTTCTCACCTTTCTTTGCTTTAGGACACTCATGACTATAATGGCCTATTTCCTGACATACCCAATACTTGCATGTCATTTTACCTTAAGAGTGATATTTGCTTTTGTTTGTTTATGCCGACAATTGGTCTTCTATCAAGTCATGCTTGTGACCTTGTCTGCCACCTTTTCTTTTTTTTCTAAAGAAGTGACATTTATACGTCTTTTAGGGTCTGCCACTAGAAAAATATATTTTTTCTTTGAATTTGACTTCCACTAAAATTGCTTCTTTTTTAACTTCTTTCTCTATTTCTTAATGGATTGTGGAGTATTACACTCATACATTATCTCAGGTCCGACAAATTCTTTATAGCATAATTAGATCTTTTTCATTTGTTTTCTAACTATCCTATCATGGCACTCTTTTTCAAGGTATTCAATTACCATTTTTTTTACAATTGCTAAGGATTGTCTAGTAATGCATGTTAAAGCTAGATACTTATCTAAAACTTTTATGCCGACATAAGGAATCTTTTTTAAGAAAGCTTCTATGTAAATTTGTCATTCCGAGTTAGGAATATAGCGTAAATATTTTTCATAATCATATAAAAACACTTCTAAGTTACACAAATTGCATAATTGTAAATGTACTAACCTTGATCGGGCTTCTTCTTATTCACATATACGAGTTGCTTCACCATCTATCAAATAGTTGGCTCTACAAAAAAAACATGTAGTAAATTAAATTTACTATATGTTGTAAGAAATATTCACTTGTTCCTTGCATGAAAAGTGTCATATTGATTCCTTTGACAAAAACATGAGCATTATCTACCGTCTTATTTTGAATTAAAGTTAAGATAAGGTCATAATCATCTTGTAAATTATTCTCTCTTTGGACAATTAGTTTCATAGAGTTATAACAGGTTTCAATTAACTCCCTTTTATTTCCATAAGGAACACAGTCAATGTTAAGCATTTCACTAGGAAATCTTATTTTAGGAATATAGTCTTCAGGTATATTATACCTTTTATATCTGCTTGTCTTACCAGATCGGGAAGCATCACTAGCCATACCACTAGTGTATGTTACAGAATGATGTATTGGTGGTCTTGTTCTTGAAGCTTTTACTGTAGAGGTTTTAGCTTTATTCATGGTTTCACTCATATCTTCTGAAACTTCAACATTGAAGTTATTTGTTGTTCTTATTTGTTTAGGAATAAAGACAAAGATGTTAATTTATTCATCTTATTCTTGTTTGATCTTAGGATATGTTTTACTAAGGACATGTATGACCTTGTTAGTAAACTCATTATGATTATGAGCCATAAAGTATTCAAGCAAACTCATACTTGTCATACATATCCTTAGTAAAATAGATGTCCTTAGTAAAACAGATCTTGAGATCGAACAAGAACACGATGAATAAATTAACATCCTTGTCTCTGTTTCTAGACAAACAAGAACAACAAACAACCTTAATGTTGAAGTTTCAGAAGATATGAGTGAAAACATGAATGAAGCTGAAACCTCTATAGCAGGAGCTTTAAGAACAAAACCACCAAGACATCATTCTGCAACATACAGTAGTGGTATGGCTGGTGGTGCTTGCCAATCGAGTAGGACAAGCGAATATAAAAGGTATAATATACCTGAAGCCTATATTCCTTAAAAAAGATTTCCTAGTTAAATGCTCAACATTAATTATGTTCCTGATGGAAATAAAAGGAAGTTAATTGAAACCTGATATAACTCTATGAAACTCAATGTCCAAACAGAGAACAATTTACAAGATGATGATGACCTTATCTTAACTTTAATTCAAAATAAATTGGTGGGTAATGCTCATGTTTTTGTCAAAGGAATTGATACGACACCTTTCATGCAAGGAACAGGTGTAGATTTCTTATACATGTACTAAATTTAATTTATTGTTTTTTCTATGGAGCCAAATATTTGACAAATGGTGAAGCAACTCGCTTACGTGAACAAAAAAAAAGCGTGATCAAGGTTAGTACGCTTACAGTTATACAATTTGTGTGACTTAGAAACATTTTTCTGTGATTGTGAAAAACATTTACTCTATATTCCTAACATGGAATGACAAACTTACATAGAAGCTTTCTTAGAAAAGATTCCTTATGTCGGCATAAAAGTTTTAGATAAGTATCAAGCTTTAAGAGGCATTAGTAGGCAGTCCTTAGCAGATGCAAAAAAAATTGGTAATTAAATACATTGAAAACTAGTGCCAAGATATGATGGTTAGAAAACAAATGAAAAAGGTCCAATTATGTTGGAAAGAATTTTTCAGACCTGAGACAATGTATGAGTGTAATACCCCACAATAAGTTAAAGAAGAAGCAATTTCAGTGGAAGTCAAAATCAAAGAAAAAATATATTTTTCTAGTGGCAGACCCTAAAAGGCGTATAAATATCACTTCTTTAGAAGAATAAAAAAAGATGGCAGACAAGGTCACAAGCGTGACTTGATAGAAGACCAACAGTCGACACAAACCGACAAAAGCAAATATCGCTCTCAAGGCAAAATTACATGCAAGTATTGGGTATGTAATTAGTACTTAAAAGTGCATTTTTTATCAAGGTTTTATATCATCATGTTGCACTTAAAGTATCAATAACTCCTTAACTAAAGCATGTTTTATAATAACATATCTAATAATGTAAGATACCTTTAATTTATGGTAAATATTTATTTTAAATACAGGTCTATCATATAAATGAAAGGATTGATTGATTGATGAACTTAAGAACTAAAATTGAAAAGATAAAGAGATGGTCAAACCTTGAAAAGAGATGACAGTGCAGTCCAAACCAGAACACTATCTGGTAATTGGGTCATATCTGGAGCTATAGATCTCAGATTTATATCTACTTTATATGGATGGAAAGGTAAGACATAGGCCTACAACTTTCATATGGAGCCCAAGATCTAAAAAGGCCATTTTCAAGTCCACATTATAGCAATAACAAAGAAGCCCGAATCTGTTTTCCAGCCCGAGCACTGTTTGGTATTTTGG
>NW_011500091.1:205847-206058 GCF_000495115.2 Populus euphratica
TTTTATTTTCTCTTTTCACTTTTCTTGTATATAACTTTGTTTTTTTTCTCTTGTTTCTTTTTCTTTTGTTTTCTTGTTTTTTTATTCTATTCCTACACGTGCATGAGAGTGTGGTCATGTATATTAAGTGGTATACTTTCTAGGGTATCCTCATCATTTTCAAAAATATGGCCGAAGAAGATAATCAATCACTTCATAATGAGAATAATCG
>NW_011500091.1:206347-206469 GCF_000495115.2 Populus euphratica
TCCATTCGTGCTTGGGATGAAATACAACAACCAATTTTTAAAGAAGTTTTCCCATCTCACTGAACAAATTCTTTCAAAAGACAAATCACCACTTTCACTAAAAAATCAGGAGAAATATTTTA
>NW_011500091.1:206602-206785 GCF_000495115.2 Populus euphratica
CGTTACACCTAGAGATAGACAAATGGTTGAATTGATATGCAATGAAACTTTTGAAGATAAAAACTCTGATGAAGCAATTGAGTACTTAGACTTGTTAGCTGAAATGCTCAAAATTGGGACACCCCGGGTACTTATGAGGCACCGAGTAAAACTCAACCTCATACATCTAGCGAAGGTATGTAC
>NW_011500091.1:209868-210313 GCF_000495115.2 Populus euphratica
TGTCTGCTCGAATGAATGCAATGTTTAACCATGTTGATGCCTTCATTGCCTTACTACATGGTTTAGGCACATTGGAATAGATCTTTCTGTTCTGTCGTTTATTTTAACTGAATTAGAAGAGTTTTGTTTTTTTTAAGTATTTTTTAAATTATTTTTTATCTAAAAAATATTATATTCATGGTTTTTTATATATAATATTATTTTAATATAATTTTTAAAAACACTATGCACTTTATTGCCATACACACACTATGAGCTCATTAGCGACCACACATTGCAAAACTAGATGACAAGGAGAAGCAATCTTAGAACACTAAGAACAATGTCTCATTTTGGTTGGGGGGAGAGGGTAATAGCTTTTTAAAAAAATTAACTAACTGTATTTTATATTTCATAAAGCATGTGTAAAATTGTTGTTATTAGGATGACAGAGTAAAAGAGCTCT
>NW_011500091.1:210427-210959 GCF_000495115.2 Populus euphratica
TTTATTAAAGGTAACAACTAAGGGAAAAGGGATAGTATATAATTTAAAAAAAAAACAAAAACAAGATAAAAAAAAATTATGATAATAAAAATGTAGATAAGTTTGGTTTCGTAGCGTCCTTAACCTAAATAATTAAGCCCGAAGGGTTGTTTTAACAGTTAATACCCGAAAGTCAACTGACTTGGGAGTTATTAGCTACTGCTTGTTATATGTGTTGAGGAGAAAAGTTTAATAACCTAAATAATTAAGCTCGAAGGGTTGTTTTAACAGCTAATACCCTAAAGTCAACTGACTTGGGAGTTATTAGCCACCACTTGTTATATGTGTTGAGGAGAAAAGTTTAATGAAACTAAACATTGCACTATCTATATATCAGTATATGCAACCCGAGTTACTAAACTCGTAGGGGTGTCTCAACACCTAATGCCCCAAGACCAACGGGTATGGGAGTCATTAGCCGAAAGCTCGTTACATAGGTTAAAAATGCATTGTGTTTTAAGTTACATGTATATATATTTAAAAAGAAAAAAAG
>NW_011500091.1:212035-213930 GCF_000495115.2 Populus euphratica
TATACTTGTTTGACATACCATCAGTGGAACCTCTAACCTTAACATTTTTTATTATCATTGTTTAATCGTTACATTAACATTTCATCTCAAAGTTCTCATCATCTTCTTCTTTTTCTTCTCCTTCTTTTTCTTTATTATTATTATTATTATTATTATTGGTATTACTACTAATATTATTCTTATTGTTGTTGTTGTTGTTGTTATTGTTGTATTATTGTCATCTATAATTTATACAAGTAACCTCCATGTGGTTTAACCCCAGTCTTGTCGGGTTATTTATTACTTCAACACTCCTGCATTTGGGAGAAGATATGAATCTTTTAGTCGTGTTAGTATGTCAGGAAATAGGTCATTATAGTTATGAGTGTCCTAAAGCAAAGAAAGGTGAGAAAGCTCATCTTAAAGTCTTCCTCGAACAAGTGGAAGAATCTTTTGACTTAGTGCCATTAGAGACAACTTGGTCTGACCTGTCAGATAGTGAAGAGAAACTTTATCTTTTAGATAAAGATTGCTTACTACCCATTAGTGATAATGACTCATCAACAACTAGTAGCTCAGATTCAGAGTAATCTAAATCAACCAATCCTTGATAGGATGATGACACATGGTAGGACAAAGTCACATTAGAAGATAACCTAGATCTAGAAAACAACTTAGATCATATCTCTTAAGATGATCTTGAAGATGAAACTCTTAATCTATCTATTGTTTAGTGGGAAGATCTTAATAATTTAAACACTAAGATTTTAGATCTCAAGAGTATTGAAGATAGGATGACATAAGATCTTGATAAACAAATAAATGGTGTTAACAAAACATATGCTAATATTATTTATATTAAGAGTACTTTATCCTTTAGAGGTTATCACAGATTTAACCTCGCCTGTTTTGTAGAGACATGAGCAAGTATGTGCACAACAAATACACATGTAATACCTCTAGAGTACTGGGTACATGCTAAAACACTAATCTTGGCCAAGATGGCTAATTAATTAGTATTTAAAAGTATATTTTTATCAAGGTTTTATATCATCACTTTGCACTTAAAGTATTAACAACTCTTTAACTAGAGCATGTTTTACAATAATAAGTCTAATAATATAAAATACCTTTAATTTATGACAAATGCTCATTTTAAATGCATGTATTCTCACAATTTAAAGGATTAATTGTTGTAATTAACGATTGGAAGTAAAAGGATAAAGAAAAGGTTAAACTTAAGAAGAAGATGCCGATGCAATTCAAATTCAAAAACTATTCAGTTATTGGATCATATCTAGAGCTATAGGATGCCGATTTAATTTAAATTCAAATATTGTTCAGTCATTGAATCATATCTAGAGCTATAGATCTTGGATTTCAAATCAATTTATATGGTTGGAAAGATAAGAAATAGGCCTACAATTTTCATGGGTATGGAAAGACCTAAATTTACTATTTTCAAATTCAAAGTTTGGCCACAAAAGAGAAGTTAGAATTTGTCCTGCAATCTAATCCAAACACTGCTCAAAGTTTTACCCATAATACTGTTGTTGTTATTGTTGTTTTTTAATTGTTTTTTATAATTTGTACAATTAACCTCCTTGTGGTTCGACCCCGGTCTTGCCGGGTTATTTATTACTTCGACACTCCTGCACTTGGGAGAAGACATCAACCTTTTAGTCGTGTCATTGCTGTCCACCAAGTCCATTAATCAATAGTTAGCCACTACATCAATTATCAATTACCAAATGAATAGTTCTGAATTTTAACCTATAAAGGGAGGCATTTGCCATTTATTTAGGCATCTTGTTTTTCATATCAAGATCATGTTCTTGCTTTCATTTTTATATTTTTTGTAATGCTTAAACTTTCATTAATCTCTTATTCATGCTTTTCATTTTATTTACTAAACT
>NW_011500091.1:213949-227875 GCF_000495115.2 Populus euphratica
TTACTATACTTAGTTAACTTATATCATGTTTATGTTTTTATATTATTTATTTAAGTTTTTCTCCTTCATAATGTTTAGCTAAGTTAATTATATCAAGGTGAAAATGTTTCACTAATAGTGTTAGGATAAGTATAATATAAACTCAATATGGACTTAAATGCTTATATCCTAAACAACTTGCTATTAATATGTCTTATCATTTTTATCTTATTAATTCTTAATACCTTACTTGTTAAATGGTTAATTTAAATTTATGTTGTATAACACTTGGTACATCAAATACTTAATCCTTCATAGTCTTTAGTCGACATTATTGTTATAAGAGAAACTTGATTTGTTGTCAACATAAATTAGCTTCATGAATACTTGATAAAATTTATAAGTATGGTGTTATGTAACTAAGATGATTAATATGATCATGTTAATAATTTATAAAAAGTTTATACTTTACTTATCTCTAATACAATTAGTGTATCCTCTAACCTTGACATTTGTTTTTATCATTGTATAATATTCACATTAATCTTATATCTCAAAGTCCTCTTTAACTTATCTTCACCAACATCATCATCATCATTGCTGTTGTTGTTGTCGTCGTCATTGTCGTCATTATTATTATTTTGTTGTCGTCGTCGTCATTGTCGTCATTATTATTATTATAATTAACTTCCCTATGGTTCAACCTTGGTCTTGCCGGATTATTTATTACTTTGACACTCATACACTTGGAATAAGAAATCAACTCTTTGATCATGTCACTAATGATGAAATAATTGAGCTTAACATAGTAGTTGAAGAAATAGAGATCTTAATCTCTGATACTTTATTTGTTAACCCAACCTTATATCAAGTTAACTCTCAATTTGATATTCTGTTAGGTAACAATTTCTTCAGGTTATATAAACCATTCGCTTAATTTGAAAACATTATTGTTTTCCATAAAGATGGACAATCTGTTGTTGTCCCTAAGGTTAACAGAGCTTGCTACCAAGGTAAGCCTAGGTTTTTTAAAGACAAGAAACATAACAGTAAGGTTCTATCTTCTAAACCTGAAAATATTACTCAAAATCAGGATTTTGTGCAAAAAAAGGTAGGGGAGTTAGATAGTTTATTATCTTACCCAACTTATGAATTAATGTTAACATTAATGAACATCTCACAAATAGAGGCAAAACTCAAAACTGTTTGCAGTAAAAACCTTTAAACTGTAGGATCTCAAAAGGATGTTTAACTGCTTTAATTAGATTATTGAATGTTAATATCATTGTAAAGGTTCCACCTATGCAATATACTCCAGCAGACAGGGAAGATTTTGCAAAACAAATCAAAGAATTACTTGACACTGATCATATTAGCCCTAGTAAATCTCTACACTCCAGTCCAGCATTCTTGGTCAACAAACATTCTGAGCAGAAATGAGAAAAAAAGATTAATGGTCATCAATTATAAAGAATTGAATGACAAAACCAAAGGTGATGAGTATTTACTACCTAAAAAAGATGATTTCCTCGACATGATAAGAGACACAGAAGAAGATCACATCAAGCATATGACCACTGTTCTTGACAAGTGTAAAAAGATAGGAATAATCTTATCCGAAAAGAAGACCCAATTGTTTAAAGAAACGATAAATTTCTTATAGCTCATAATTGATAAAGGACAACTCCAGCTGCAAAAACACATTGGAGAACACATAGGGAATTTGATTCCCAAATAAAAGATAAGCAGACCCTACAAAGATTTTTAGGGATACTTAATTATATTTCTTTTTTTTTGTCCAACCGTATTAAAGATGCGGCAGCCCCTGTAGGCTAAATTAAAGAAAGAGACAGTGTGGTTATGGACCCCACAAGACATATATCGACAAAATCAAAAAGAACATCAAGAATCTACCACCAGTGTATCACTCTAAAAAAGAGGACCCACTAATAATTGAAACTAACACCTTAGATTAGTTTTAGGGTGGTGTGCTCAAAGCACAGACATTGGACAACCAAGAACATGTTTCTGGCTATGCCTCAAGCACGTCCAAACTAGCTGAAAAGAATAGAATTATCATGGTAATGAAAAGGAAATACTCGCACTTATAAGAACCATCAAGCGCTTCAAAACTTAT
Source organism: Populus euphratica (assembly GCF_000495115.2). Lineage (NCBI taxonomy): Eukaryota > Viridiplantae > Streptophyta > Magnoliopsida > Malpighiales > Salicaceae > Populus > Populus euphratica. The sequence goes on from NW_011500091.1 coordinate 216,066, forward strand.
CTTACAACAGTTCCCTTTAGTGTAAGATCAGATAACAAAAATGTTTTTCATTTTTTAGATTTGAATATACATGGCTCTTATAAACAGGGTAGACTTTTAAGGTGGCAACTTTGGTTACAATACTTCGATATTACTATCGAACACATTTTAGGTTCTACTAATACTTTGGTTGATTGTCTTAGTCGAGAATTTGTAGAAAAATATTAGAAGAATTGAGTGAAAAAAACTCAAAATTGTAGAAGGAAAGATCCACAGGACCAAACAGTTCATCACAGAGAAGCAACTCAAGCTTCAGAGACTTAACGAAGAAAGAAGTAAAATTCTTCTTGAACTTAAATCAAAGAGTTCAGTTGAACTCTTAGAACGCTTCACTCAAGTGATGTAAAAAGAAAAGGAAATTGTAAGTGTTCCTTCGTAGGAACCAAGTTCCTCAACTAAGGTGTAGGCCTCAAAAGCATAGGGCTCTGATCCAGAATCTAAAACGAGCGAAAGGTCAATACATTATGTCATATTCAATGGCCCTAATGTGGGTTGTTATAAGGAATGGAACACAATTCATACTCTAGTTACTGGAAAACCTTATTCTTATAAGGGATACAATTCATACACAAAAGCTCCACTAATAATTGAAACTGACACCTTAGATTAGTTTTGGGGTGGTGTGCTCAAAGCTCAGACATTGGACAACCAAGAACATGTTTGTGGCTATGCCTCAAGCACGTCCAAACTAGCTGAAAAGAATAGAATTATCATGGTAATGAAAAGGAAATACTCGCACTTATAAGAACCATCAAGCGCTTCAAAACTTATCTTACAACAGTTCCCTTTAGTGTAAGATCAGATAACAAAAATGTTTTTCATTTTTTAGATTTGAATATACATGGCTCTTATAAACAGGGTAGACTTTTAAGGTGGCAACTTTGGTTACAATACTTCGATATTACTATCGAACACATTTTAGGTTCTACTAATACTTTGGTTGATTGTCTTAGTCGAGAATTTGTAGAAAAATATTAGAAGAATTGAGTGAAAAAAACTCAAAATTGTAGAAGGAAAGATCCACAGGACCAAACAGTTCATCACAGAGAAGCAACTCAAGCTTCAGAGACTTAAAGAAGAAAGAAGTAAAATTCTTCTTGAACTTAAATCAAAGAGTTCAATTGAACTCTTAGAACACTTCACTCAAGTGATGCAAAAAGAAAAGGAAACTGTAAGTGTTCCTTCGTAGGAACCAAGTTCCTCAACTAAGGTGTAGGCCTCACAAGCATAGGGTTCTAATCCAGAATCTAAAACAAGCGAAAGGTCAATACATTATGTCATATTCAATGGCCCTAATGTGGGTTGTTATAAGGAATGGAGCACAATTCATACTCTAGTTACTGGAAAACCTTATTCTTATAAGGGATACAATTCATACACAAAAGCCTAGTAGGTTTTTATTAAATTTTGCACAAACACGAACACACTCCTATTCCAAAAACCCCAACTCATCACCCTAGGTGATCTCTTGAGATCAAATCCTCAAACTAGCATCTCCTACGCTGAAAAAGCCAAACTACCTGCTAACCCTGTTGTTGGTGGAAAAGCCAAATCATTACTAAGACTCAGCAAACCTACCACTAAGCAACCCAAAGAGGAAGTTTTACATATTTTCATTCCAATACATGAGTTCTTCCACTATTACAGAATAGCAGAAGTAACTAACAATGGTGAAGGATATTTCTTTAGTAAAAAGAACGGTTTCCGTTTGTATAATATTCAATAAGGAGCTTCCTTAGAATTTGTAGTCCTTTTGTTTAACTGTGGGTTTGTAAACATGATTTATCCTAGAATAAATTTTGCAGAAATTAGGTATTTCCCTAGAGGTATCTATGACACTATTAAATTCTTTCGACAGAAAGTAATAAGGGAACAAGACCACCCTATCTACATCTTAATAAGTAACAGCTTCCTTGAGTGGGATACAAATGAAGTAAAAAACTATCCTAGTTACCACTTCATAAAAATAGGTCTTCTGTTAAAAAAAAAAGATATAATCCCTTACACTGAAGGAGTCAAAAATCCAACCCAAGACTTGGATGAAAACTTTCCTAAATTTAGAGCATCACAGCTTGGACTTGTTCTTACACAAGATAGAAAAATTTACAAGGACATCAAAGTTCACATTAGTTATCAAAGAGAACATGTTTTAAGTAAAAGTGACTCCAGCAACATCATCAGCGAATAGGACAGCAAGAAAGTCACCGACTTTGAATCAAGATTTTATGATGGAGAATTGAAGATCTCCATTCTCATAACAAAGGCATTTTGCAAATACATCAAAAGAGATCACAGTTGTCAACTGTGTCTAAACAAAGATGTCCTCATGAAAGACAAAGAAGATAGAGACAACTCAATGTCTGAAAGTGACAACTGACCGACTCATATGACCGACAATGCAATATGGTGGACCTCCACCACTTATCTTTAACAATGTAAATTACATTATTGTTTTTACCTTTTAATGTAAGCCCATCTATACAGGGCAAGTGTGTGATTGTGGAAGTTAAGTTTTTCCGGATTGCCTTAAGCTTTCCTATTCTCTCTTGTAATGTTTCTCCGAAGTTTGTAAATATCTTTATGATGAAATAAAGAAAACGTTCCTTTTAAAGAAAGTCTAAATCTCAAGTTATTCATTAACTTGTAGCAATGGTCTGTTGTGAGGCATTTAAGAGGTCCAACTTCGAGGAGAAGCCTAAGTACATTTGTCCGACAGTGTCGTTCATTCCTGGAGGTCCTAAAGAGCGCCTAAGTCCCGTATATGATGAAAAGAGGAAGGGCAGCATTGGACTTGATATGGACATATACACCAAGGTACATACTTCTTCTCTCAGTTATTGAGTCCGTTGAAGCAACAACCAACAAAGAAGATGACAACACCCATTGAGGTAATACTTTTACAAATAAATTTAATTAATTGGGCTAATAATCAAGAACTTAGAACTTTCTATTCTTTTGTTAACAATAAGATAATACAGTTAAGTCCAAACATACCTTCTAATGAAGAAGAAGAGTACTTTGAACAATCTCGAAATATAGCCTTATTAAGGTTTTTAACAAGTATACAAAAGCAATTATTTAAATTTCTTAATGAACAAGAAGATTCACAGGAACCTCTCCTTGATCCTCAACACTTATTATCTGAACCAAGTGATTCAAAAAGAATAGAAAGTGATTATTCACCATAAGTATATTGGCTCAAAACTATTGAACCAAACTTTTAGTTCATTCTCTGGTATAACAACGCCACGTATGGTGAAAAATAGTGTTGAAACCACAAGAGATTAAAAGCCAAAAATATAATTATATAAGAGATGAACTCAAAAATCATCAACAATATTTTAAATCAAGTTGTAACACTTGAAAATAATAATCAACATAAAAGAAACTGATATTGATCTTCACAACATTAAAAAAAAAAAAAATGTATCACAAGGCCAGCAGAAGCTCATCAGTTCTAACTGGCAAAGAAGACAAGGAGAACAAGTTACCTTAGTTAATTCTACACTGTTAGTAAAATCAAGTTCATCGGGATTGATTTCGTATTCCAGGACCTCGGGTGCATAGGAGCCATCTAGATAAACAAAGCCACCCAAACATAATAACAAAACCAAACTAAAGAAGGCCAAAGACGTACACTACAGCATCTCATATAAGCAACAAAAACTGAAAACATACCAGAGGCTTTGCACCTGCACCACGTTTTTCCAAAAGTTTAATCACATCGTGGTTTTGTAATATATATAGCATCTGCGAGAAGCTGTTTAAGCAACATTAGTTAACTGAAAAAAAGTGTGATTTTTACTGAATTTTAGTTAAATACCAAAACAAATACTGCATTTTATCTCTTAAAAGAACCCCAAGAATGCTCTTAATTATCATGTTCTCCATGCAACCCAAGAGTTTAATCAACCCATATATGAATACATAGCATCAGCAACAGAACCCACTCTCAACAGGCAATCTGAAAATCCCTCATCTCAAAACAAAATGCTTGTGCAAATTGCCAGGACTAATTCAAATAGCATCCCCAAAATTAACAAACAAATTTTTTAACTTTATAATCCACATAATGTATCTAACCATAAGCACGCAGCTCATTGTTAATCCAAAATCAATACAGTTTAGAAAGCAGACTCAAATCACCGCGGAACAACGTCATCATCAACCCCGTTATAAAAAGATTAGCAAGCTCTTGTAAACACAGCTATTTGAACAATTCCAAGAAACCCAATTCACAAAAACACAATTTACTATCCAAATACTTACAGTGCTGCCCCAGCGATATTTGAGATCAGTTTGGCCTGCTTGAGTTCGGAAACAGCTTGAGTGAAGCCTTGCCAAGCAGCAATATCAACACATCAGAATTCCACAACAACACCTCCTTTATCCCTTATAAATTTCATTCATTAGCTAAATACATCAGCCTCAATCCTGGCTCAATTCCTTCCACATCTGGTTCTCGCTCTGGAGCTAGTGAAGAATGCTTTTCTAACGTAAGCCTCACTGGATTCTTCTCTTCCATTTCCACAAATGGAAACCAATTCGATTCCTGTTGCTAAATTCAATGCTGCCTCTTGAGGCTTAAACCCTGATTAGCAAATAAAGGGGATCGCTCGTCGATCAAAGTCTTTTTTAATTTTAATTATTGACATTAAATAACAACTTCTACTTCTTCTTTTTCTTCTTCTTCTGTGTTGAAGTAATAATTTTTTAAATAATTTTTTTATTTTTTAAAATTTATTTTTTATTTCAACTCATTAAAATAATTTAAAAATATAAAAAAATAATTAAAACATGAAAAATTTTAAAATGTTTTTAAAATAAATTTGAATTACAATGCGAAACATTAATGACTTTCAAAGCCTATTAATTAGAATTAGAGTATGTGAAACATTAATGATTCTCAAAGTCTATTAATTAGAGTTAGAATGTGTTTTAATTATTATAATTAATTTAATTATTGCTAATTTGAGTTTTATCAAGTTAACTAGATTATTTATTTAATTATTTAAATTTAATTTAATAAATGATCAACATAATTTTAAATAAAACCTTAAATGAATAATAAATCATCAAATTAATATTGCAAGCTTGACAAAAGTTTAATAACTGTTTTACTATACATTAAAAATCTATTAGTGAAAATACTATGAATTATCTCTAAGATTTTTTTTAATTTGTATCATTTCTTCTTTTTACTAGGTTTTCGAACTTATTTTATCATCAATGTTTTCTTCATTTGTGTTCTTTTCTTTTATTAGATCCTTCAAACCTTTTTTTTAATTAGGTCCTTATACTTTCCATATAACAATGGTTTTCAAAATTTACTTTTATTAAATCATGAAAAGGTGTTCGGAATTACAAACACGAGAAGGAAAGTGAGACAAATATATATAGCAAGACACATTCTACTAGTTACTAAAAGTGTATTTTTTTCAAAAAAAAAATTTCTTTTCCTACTAGAATTTTTTATTTCTAATTTTATCCTTAAGTTGAGTTGAGATTGAATTTAATGTTTTATTTTGGTTAGCTTTATATAGGAATCTTGCAATGTTAATAATAGATTTCGATATTGAGTTAATTTTTAAATTAGTAAAATAAAATTTAATTTTATTCATTCAAATAATATTAAACTTTTGAGACCTAATTTCAAACTGAAAATATTTAATTTTTTTTGTTTTTTTCTTTTAATTTTTTTGTTAAGAAATAATATATTTATCTGAGCTTCTCGATTTAATATCTTTTATTAAAATTAATAAAATTATTATCATTTATTAGTACATATAATTCTTAATTTATTTTATTAAAGACATATAAACTTTTTATTTTGTAATTAGAATTTTTCTTGTTGAAAAAAAACACGTTAACAATGTTTATGCTTGTACCTTTTTTGGCATTGAAAAAACAAATTTTTTATGTTGTGGAGAATTGTAGAGTTTAACAGAGACAGATGAGGTAGAATTGTTTTTTTATTTTAATTATTTGTTGTGTACTGAGTCTAAATATTTATAATATAATTGTGAGTAAATCATTCCTATTAATTTGCTATACAAAATTCAAAAGTAGAATCTGAAAACATAAATCAAGGCATTTAACATAACCGAAACTACAGGTCCAGGATTATTGTTATGTGTTCTCAACTTGCTAAGGTTTGGACTGATTTTTAGTTGCTGCACAATCTTTTACGTGATCAACGGATCTCAATTCAATACACCCCCTCAACCGAATGGGCAACTCCTACACATGAAGGTTGGTCCATAGGTGAGTAAATCGTGCAACGGTCAGAGGTTTAGTCAACAAATCTGCAAGCTGATCACATGTGGACACGAAGGAGACATGAAGTTTCTGCTGCACAACTTGATCTCGTACGAAATGAAAGTCAATTTCAATGTGTTTCATATGAGCATAGAACTTTGAATTAGACGAGAGATAAGTTGCACCAAAGAGTTGGATAGTGTTGGAAAGGCATTTTGAGTTCTTGCAACAGAGATTGAAGCCACTGCAATTCAGCAGCAGTGTTGGCCAGTGACTTATACTCCGATTCAGTGCTGCTGCGTGCCATTGTTTACTATTGTTTGCAGCTCCAGCTAATTAAATTGGATCCATGAAAGATACAATATGGTCTTACACTCGATCGATCATCACTGTCACCAGCCCAATCGGCATCACTAAATCCTTGTAAAGCATGATCAGACTGATGAGTAATATGTAAACCATAATTTACAATGTATTTGAGATAACGAAGTATACGTTTCACTGCCTGCTAGTGAACATCTTTGGGCTGATGCATGAACTTGCTCACCTTGTAAACTGCAAATGCAATGTTAGGTTGTGTAAAACCAAGATAATGTAAGGCACCGACTGTACTTCAATATAAATAAGGGTCGTCGAAATCAATACCCTCAAATTTAAAGAGTGTGCAGTTTTGTGGACATTGGTGTGCTGCAAGGTTTGACCTTATCTAGCTTGAGTCTTCGTAACAAGTCAATAACATATTTTCGTTGAGTCAGAATCAGATCACCACCATCATGCAGAGTTTTAACTTTGAGAAAATATGATAATGGTCCCAAATCTTTGACAGGGAAGACACATCCAAGGTAAGAAATTAATTTGTTAACTTCCTCAAAGTGAGAATCCGTGACAATTATGTCATCAACATATATAAGTATGAGCAGCTGGAAACTTGCAGTCTGTAGAATGTAAAGTGAAGGATCTGATTTTGAGCCTACAAAACCATACTGAAGCAATTGATCTGTCAACCGAGAAAACCAAGAACGGGGAGCCTGATGAAGACCATACAGACTTTTCTGTAAGCAGTATATATGAGTGGGAAAATCTGGATGAATATACCCTTGAGATTGATATATATATACCTCTTCATCTAGCAGTCCATGGAGAAAAGGCATTTTGAATGTCCAGTTTCCAAATACACCAGCATTGGGAGAGAGCGTTGGATAACACTAACCGAATGGTTCCTTGTTTAATGACAGGGCTAAAGGTTTCCAGAAAGTCAACACCATTTATTAATGATAGCCTTTAGCTACCAGTCGTGCCTTGTACCGCTCCATAGTGCCATTAATATGGGTCTTGATACAGTAAACCCATTTATTTCCAATAAGATTGATGTTGGATTTAGCTGGTACAAAATCCCAAGTATTATTTTGTAAAAGAGCAGTAAATTCCATGTTCATTGCTTCCCTCCATTTATGGTCTTTTGAAGCATCAGTAAAAGACGTTGGTTCAACTAGTGCGTGGTAGGATTGTGCAAGAAGTGTATGAGGCAATGGGTATTTGATGAACCCAACATATGGTTGCTTCGGTTTGAGAGAGTTTGTTTGAGATCTGGTAGTCATTTTTTTTGGTATGTTGAAAGGAGCAAGTGCATATGCAAAAGATGTATGAACCGCATGCAGTGTTGGGGTTGGAACCTCATTTGAAATAACATTTGTAGTAATAGTAGCTGGAATGAGATCAGATTCATGTGAAGAGACATGATTGGCATTTGTAACATCATCTGTAAGAGGAGTTAGGGAATTCAAAGCACTTGGTTATAAATTGGCTGGTAAGGTGATAGTAGTGGACTCAGGAACTAAGGACACAGATTGGGGAGATTTGTAAGGAAAGAAAAGTTTATCAAATATGACATGTCAAGACACAAAGATTTTGCTAGTAGACAAATCGAGACACTTATACCCCTGATGTGAGAGATTGTAGCCAATAAAAATACATGTTTTTGATCTGTAATCAAATTTATGTTTGTTATAAAGACATAAATTTGGCCAACAAGCACAACCAAACACACGCATAAAGTTATAATTTGGTTTTTAATGATAAGCCTTTTCAAAAGGAGAGAAATGGTTTAAAATTTTAGTTGGAAGATGATTAATTATATAAATAGCCCTTAAACATGCATCCTCCTAGTATGGTTTTGGAAGATTAGCATAGGCCAATAATGCTAGACCCATTTCAACAATTTGATGATGTCGTCTCTCAACAGCTCTTATTTGCTCATGTGTGTATGAGCAAGCTAAACGATGTTGAATACCATATTTGGAAAAATATGTATTTAATCTATGATACTCGTCTTCCCAATCAGTTTGAATAGCCTTAATTTTGGTATTAAAATGGCGTTCAACATACGTTTGAAAATGTAAGAAAATTTTTCAACATCGGATTTTTGCTTAAGAGAAAATAACCAAATATATTTTGTGAAAGCATCCAAGAAACAAACATAATAGCGAGAGCCGTAGCTGGAAATCACAGAACTAGGCCCCCAAGCATCTGAATAAATGAGTTCCAAGGGCTTAGTAGCATGAGGTACAGAAGCGGAAAAAGGTAAATTATGGCTTTTTGTCATCTCACTTTCAAGACATATCTTATGTCTTTTATTGGAAAGAAAGGAAAGATTATTTGAGCGGATAACATGATTGACAGTGTTGTAAGAAGCGTGCCTAAAACGACAGTGCCAATCTGAGACTGAAACACAAACACCAACAAGAGCTTTGGGATATAAATGTTGAAGAGGCTGTGAAAAACAGTAGAGACCATCTTTAACGACACCCTTATACAAGGTGTTTCCCGAGTAATCCTTGATCAAAAAATAGGAAGCATGAAACTCAAAATAAACAGAATTATCTTCAATGAATGTTTTGATAGAAATAAGATTTTTTGTAATTTGAGGAACAACTAATATTTGGTCAAGGATAAAAGATTTAGAGTGTGCAGATAAAGATGTCTTGCCTAAGTGAGTTATGTGCAAACATGTGCCATCTTCGACTTGAATCTGATCATTTCCAACATACTCTTTACTACGAACATTAAGTGTTGAATGTGTTGGTTGGAGGCAATATTGGCTTGAGGATTTGGTTGAAAAGGTTGAGGAAGAAACTGATTGTCAAATCTCTTAAAGCATTGAGCCGCAGTATGGCCAGGTTTATCACAGAGTTGACACCAAAGATTAGTGTAGTTGTTATTTGGACGAGAAGCAGTTTGTAAATTACCTCTACCATGAAAGGAGGGATGGCCACGCCCCCTGCCTCAAAAGGTAAAATTGTTGTTGCAGACACGGGATCCAGAAAGGGATTGTTGCTTGGTAGCAACATTAGTTGATGGTATGGCAGACAAGAGAGCTTGCTGATGATGCTGCACACGTGCCTCACAAATGAGCAGCATAGAGTACACCTTTTCTTTAATTGAAATGGTGGTGATAAGAGAATCATACTCAAGTCCTAGACCAGTGAGTAGGTATGTGATAATTTCATCACATTTAAGTGTCTGATCTGCCATAGTAAGTTCATCAGAGAGCTTTTTCACATATAAGAAATATTCTGTAACAACCTAACCTGCCATAGTAAGTTCATCAAAGAGCCTTTTCACATATAAGAAATATTCTGTAACAAATTGAGTAGTTTTATGAGCAGTAGCAAGCTGCGAACAGATTTGGATGGCTTTAGCTTTTGATTGTGTAGCAAAGGTGGTGTGAAGAGATATCTAAACTGCATAAGAAGTAGTGCATTGTGCTACTTGCATGAGTATATCATCAGTAAGAGAGGCATTAATACAACTGAGAAGAAGATTATCTTGGGTTTCCCATATATCAAAGGCTGGGTTTGATTGCATGGTGCCATCACTGTGAGGAATTTCCTTTGTAGGCATTTTAATAGTGCCATCAACATAGCCAAATACTTTTTGACCTTTGAGATAGGGAAGCATGGTCGCTTTCCAATTTAGAAAATTGGTGTGAGTAAGTTTGGTGATATTAATACTAGAAGAAGGATTGAAGATAGGTAGAGTGTTGTTAGAAGTAAGGGAAGAATAGGGAGAGGCGGTCATGGTGGCTAAGAGGAATCTAAGAAAGGATTTTAGAAGAAAGAGATGAAAGTAATGGATAAAAAAGAATATTTATGAGAGAACGTAAGTTGTTGGCTTTAGTACCATGTAGAGTTTAACAGAGATAGATGAGGTAAAATTGTTTTCTTATTTCAATTATTTGTTATGTACAGAGTCTAAATATTTATAATAAAATTTTAAGTAAATCACTCCTACTAAATTGTTATACAAAATTCAAAAGTAGAATCTGAAAATGTAAATCAAGGCATTTAATATAACCGAAACTAAAGGTTCAGGATTATTGTTATGTCTTCTTCGCTTGCTGAGGTTTGGCCTGATTTTTAGTTGTTGCACAATCTTCTACGTGATCAACAAATCTCAATTCAATAAGAATTAAATTAGTATTATTAACAATTGCTTTTTAATAAGAGTATATAATAAATAATTATTCATAAGTTAAGGCACTATTCAATGAAAAAGATGAATAATGTTACAATTATAGTTACAAATTATATTAAAACAGCTAGCTAAATCACTAAAGCAATCTTTAGAGCCACAAAGATTTTTTTAATTTTATTCTCAAATTTTTCTTCCAATTGCAACCTATTATCCCAAATTAATGAGCTATTTCTTAAAATTTGTAAAGGAAGGAAAAAATCAAAAAAAGAGAACCATAAAGTAAAATAAGGAAAAATCTAATCTCAAATTCACTAAATTTTTTTTGTTTAAACCATCTATTTTCCTTTTTGTTCATTTTTTTTTTTAAACCATCTATTTTCCTTTTTGTTCATTTTATAGCCCTTGTAGTTTTTGTAATTTTGATTTTAATAAAAATAATTATTTTCTTCACATTTCAATCCCTAGATTTGAGAGATGAGAGAGAAAAGAAAGAGAGTTGTTGGTTAGCTATAACTCACTAATAAAAAAAAAATGTATTGATTTTGGTATTAACGAGTTTCATTCAATAAAAAAAAGTCCTATGAAGATGTTTTCAAACATTTATCTTGTCGAGAAAAATAAATCAAGGTTAAGAGAGGATTTTTTTTATTTTGATTTTGTATTTTTAGACTGTTTTGGGGGCATTTTTGGTTGATTAATTAGCTTTTTGAGATTCTAGTGGTATTTATAAGGTGTTCTTTAGTATACATGGGTTGAAAATGAATTTTAGGGGAAAAAAAAAACCCTTCTCTTGAATTTCCAAGTACTATAAAGGCGATTGAATTCTACATAAGCAGACAACACATTGTCTACTGATTGATACTTAAAAGTGTATTTTTATCAAGGTTTTATATTATCATTTTGCACTTGAAGTATCAATAACTCCTTAACTAAAGCATGTTTTATAATAATATATCTAATAATATAAGATACCTTTAATTTATGGTAAATATTTATTTTAAATACAGGCCTATCACATAAATGAAAGGAATGATTGATGA
>NW_011500091.1:232015-244794 GCF_000495115.2 Populus euphratica
GAGATTTACAAGTATTAGCATTAATTGAATAAGATGACTAATGTAATCATGTTAACAATCTATAATCTGATTGGAACCTCCTTTGTGTATGGTTTCCAATTGAACAACAAGAGTTTATAATATACTTGTTTGATATACCATTAATGGAATCTCTAACCTTGACATTTGTTATTATTATTGTTTAATCCTTACATTAATATTCTATCTCCCAGTTCTCATTATCTTCTTCTTCTTCTCTTTCTTTATTATTATTATTATTATTATTATTATTATTATCAGTACTACTACTACTACTACTACTACTATTACTACTACTACTATTATAGTTGTTGTTGTTATTGTTATTATTGTTGTTATTGCTATTATTGTTGTTTATAATTTGTACAATTAACCTCCCTATGGTTCGACCTCAGTCTTGCCGGATTGTTTATTACTTTGACACTCTTGCACTTGGGAAAAGACATCAATCTTTTAGTCATGTCATCTACTTTAAAAACAAATTAGATAGGCGATTAAAAAATATACAAAAAACACCTAAGTGAGTAGGCTTGGGCTGATAGGCTGAAGCATGCTAGGCCGCCCAGGCCTGCACACCTATACTGTTTTTTCTTTTCTTTCTTTTTTCAATTTAATACTTCAATATTAGGTTTTAATTGAGTTTTTTAATAATTATTTTTTTCAATATCATCCTTTAACATATGGTTAATTTTGAATTAGTCTTTATAATTTATTTCAATTTGCTTTTTATAGAGTTATTACAATCTCAAATAAATATTCTCATATTTAATTGGTGTCTAATTTTATAAGTGTTTATTTTTTGTTGTATAATTAAGTAAAAAAATAGTTCCTAAAAAAACTAAGTCATTAATTTTAGTGAAGTCCGCGACCCCAAATCATGGTTTTAGCAAGTTAAGTGGGGTTGATTGAGAGTTGAGTTTCATAATTTATTTTAATTTAGTTTCTATGATGTTATCATAATCTCAAACAAATATTTTGACATTAATGCTTTATTTTATGATCATATATTCTTGTTATCATATAATTAAGTTAAAAATATTGTTTATGGATTAAGACAATTGCAACTCCTACGAGAGGAGTGAATTACATATATCATTAATAGTAACAAATAATACAAATTAGTTCAAGTTAATACAATGACCAACAATATAATTAAAGCACTTAAGTAAAGAGATAAACAAAAAGAATATGCAAACTTGTTTTTAACATGATTCAACAAGCCTACATTCATACAACAAGTATCAAACCATACTTAAGTATTGTATTTCTTAATTAGTCCAAGTTCAAGAGTATAATAGTCACTTGATAAATCCATACCAAGCTTTTTACATCATTTAAAGATATTTTCTTTTCAAGATTTTTCTCACTTGAAAATATTCTCTCTTCAAGACTTTTTATTTAGTGAAATTATCTCACAATATCAAGAGTTTTTACTTAACTTTCAAAGGTTTACAAGAATGATTTTATTATCACAACTAACTCTTTCGATAGAGTAAATTATACAATTGAAAGTTTTAATATTTTTATATCTCATAAAATTGCAGTTATAATATTTAAAAGTATTTAAGTGTAGTGAAAATGAGATCGAATATTCTTATGCTAGATTATAAAGGTTCAATAGCATAAATTAGAATATTATCAAGTATGGATGATTTTGAAGTGTTTTTACTTTTAAAATAGCTTGTATATCATATATATTAAGAATCCCCTTTTAATTTTGCAACTGAACAAGCTACATATATATATATATATATATAAAATCAGCTACATGTATATATATATAAAAAAAAAACATAGTTGTTTATAGCCGTTATAATATCATTGATAACTCAAACAGTTGACCAATTCTTGCAGAATTTTTAAGTATTCATTCCTGATGAATAAGCGGTTGGCTAATTCATTTAGTAACACCAAAAAAGTTAACTGATTCATATAGAGTTATAGTTTTAATAGATTCACCTTGATGAATTTTTAGAACCATCTATCTTAGATTATATTAGATTATTTTATTAATCTTTTAATGCATGTAAAGTGAAGTATGAGTTCATTTTAATTGTGTTATCAAGTAGGATATAAGGTTTATATAAGCACTGAAATGAACAATTAATCTAAGTTTTCACTTTGCTTTTTTTCTTGGATTTCTTGATTGATTTCTTCACGAAATTTACCATAATTGTTGATATTGTCTTTATATAAAACCTATTTAAAACTTATTATCAACCAAGCATATCATTAGTCTATTTTTTGTTTTATTTTCATCATCAAAAAATATAAAAAAATATGAATATGTAACACCAAATGTTAACAAAAAATTGTTTTTAAAAAATAAAAATAAAATTATTAAACTCAATAGAGTTTATGACCTCAATCACGAGTATGATGGTTTAAGTTGTGATGCTATATCAATCCAATGTATCATCATTTTAATATCTTTTTTAAATGTCATCTTGATTTTTTCTAAAAAATAAAACTGTGTTTTTACTAGTTGTTTGGGTTGTCACTATGTTAATTGGGTTACATTTAGGAAACTATCATGCAAATTAATTTGAAATTAGGATAGATATAAAGTTAAATTAAGAGATTTCAAAGTTAATTTGTCGGGTCAATTTTAATGATAATATCAAAAAATTTCCTTAAACTTAGATATTTTGTAAGTTTTATTTTTTAAAAAATATGATTCAATCCAAAATTTAACAAGTGATACAACTAATTATTTCAATCTTGCTTTTAAGGTGATAGACGCACATCAAAATTAGCCCGTTAGTTAACAAGTGATGCAACTAATTATTTCAATCTTGCTTTTAAGGTGATAGACGCACATCAAAATTAGCCCTTTGAATTATATAAGAATTATTTATACAAGATTAAATAATTACTTTTTTATAATTTTATTGTTTTAAAAAAATTTATTTATATATTTTTAAGGATAAATTACTATGAGTATTCTATAGTTAAATTATTTTTATTTTATAAATATTTTTTAAATATTACACTTTATGCATGAAATTTAAATACAGATAAGATTGTAATTATATTTGAAATAATAATTAAATAACATTTTTTTTCAAAATATAGTATAGTACGCGCGCATGTGTCTATATGTATATATATATATATAAACAAAAAAATTAAAAAAAAAACTCGAGCCCCGTAAAAATTCAATGTTTGATCACTTTGGTTTGTGACTATTCATAGAAGAGTAAGGGAATGTGATTCTACAGGAAAATGGCTTACCAAAGTTATAGCAAAAAGAAAATTGAATTTGATTCGAGGCAGAGAGACTTTGAAGAATATCAAAGAAATATTTTTTTTTTCTCATCGGAATTCAGGAGTTCCTTTTGTTTATGGTTGATGAGGCACCATTATCATTCTTCTACGTGGACGATTAGCTTCTGATGGATGGGCCGTTGTTTTCATTAGACAGCTCTCTCACTCTTGTGTGAAACGACGACGTATTACTGCTCTCATTTTCTTATCTGAAAACCCTAGCCATCTCCCACTCCCTTTAATCCCTTACCTTCCCCCTCTTCACTATTGAAGTTTTAAATTTATTTTTTAAAAATTGAAGTCTTATAAATTTTATAACCATTTAAATTTATATAATTATTAATTTTAAAATTATAAAATTAGTTAAAATATATATAAAATAATTAAAAAAATAACAGAATGAACCAACCCCATCAAAACCTAGTGGATTGAGTGTGTTGTTGTTGATTGAAATACAGAATAGAGGCACTGAATTTTCTTGGATTTTGTTTTGATCTTCTCCTTTGTCACCTGTTGTGAAATCAATCTACAGTTCTTGTTTCTCCTCTTTTTTTTTTTTTTTAAGAAAAAACAAGGAGGGTGTGGGGTCGAAGAAAGGAAGAGGTATGATTTGTTAGCAAAAGCTAACAATTTTTAGGACTACATGTTAAGATATCCATGCGTTAATATTATATATAAAAGCATTGTTATATTTTGATTGATTTTTAAAATCTGACCAAAATTATAAAGTGTAATATTTAACAATTTATTTATAAAATAATTAAAAAAACTAAATTACAAGGTGCTTAGAATATTTCTAAGAATATTTTAGCAAATTACATAGCCAAAGTTAAACTTCACTGAGCTCGCTCCATGGATTAACCTCACGCACTAGTTCGTAATACAATAGAGTGTGTTTAGTACTTCATTTGAAACGATGTTTAGGTTTATTTTAAAAATACGTTTGATTTAAAAAATTATAAGTTGATGTGTTTTTTAGTATTTTCTGATAATTTTAATGTGTTTAAATTAAAAAATATTTTAATATATTTTTAAATAAAAATTATTACCCATCTTAATACCAAACACGATTAATGTTTACCAAATTATGTTTTGCAGGTTGCCAAATTCATAAGATAAGATAAGATATGTTTGCAGCACTTGTAAAAATACCATGGGCTTCGTCTCCTCAGCAGCAGGGGTGCTCATTAAATGGTAGATATGTAATATTTTTTTTTATTCAACCCAGCACAACCTTTGTATTTTATATTTATACACCTTCCTTCGTATAAATATTTTCCTTTTCTTTTTATTATGTTTTTTTATGAGTGAGAATTTTATTTTTAAGAATTTAATTTATTGTTATATGTTCTGTGTTTCTTTTTTAATTAATTGATGTTCAAGTGATGTATTAATCTTAATTTGTTTGTTACAATTTATAATAGTTTTTGTGTTAATTTATTTAACTTAAATCTTAGATTTATTTAAGCCTAACCCATGAAAATTAATCATTTAAATTCAAATATCTTTAATATCCATACAAAAATTACCCAAACCTAATATATCCATCATGCTCCAATTTTAAAAAAGAAAAGAAAAGAAGAATAAAATAGATTTTATAATTTGTAAAATATCAAAAATTAAATTGAATATAATTATACGCATAAATCTAACACAATTATATTAATGAAAACTTAAGATCTTACTAAGCAAGCAGCTGAAATATTGGATATGTCAAATATCATGGTCATCTTTGCATAGAAATGCTGGCTATCCCCCCTACCTTGTTCACAGTCAACAAGTCAACATACGACCTGGCCTTGCAAATGGCATTATCTTCTTCCAGTGGGTTTTCTTTCAGAAGCCAGAGGCCTTTTTATATGATTATTTCATTCATTAGATCAGCATCTCATTCCAAAGTATCATAACACGCAATAACTTCTCTTCACATTCGAATAACTAAGTTCAGATATATTTTCGTCTCAATCTTCAAGGAAGGCAAACAACTCCTGAAATAATCCAAGTAAAATTATTAACAATAAACAAAGCAAAAGTTTCCCATCAAATAATTTGTTGTTAGCCAGTTGCTTGCTTAGACAAAGGCATTATATTTCATCCAAATGCATGGTAGAACTCATGAATAAATGGAAATTTCAGAGATTAGCACAGAACAGGCCTTGCTGCATTCACAAGTCTCCAACATAGAATATCAAAGCATTTGGTCAACAATGTTCACATTCATTTTCGTCTTACGTTCATGTAGCATTCTAGTGCGATTGAGGTTAAACAGTACATCACAGATAGTGTGATAGTAGCATTACATGCTAGAAGTGCTAGCCCAAGTAAGGTTTTATTGGCTTCCAAGAGTGCTTGCTATGTAAGGTTTTAGTGGCCTAATAAGAAGAAAGGAGAAGGAAGAGTTATTTTGGGCTGAGGCTGCATTCGGCAATCTTCTCCCATGATTTCAGAGTCAAGTCCTCAGTATCTGTTTTCCACAATGCAAGGCGAGTTATTGGAAAGCTTAGACCACTGATGCTCTCATCAAGAATATTAGCTTTTTGTTGAGCCTCTTTCTTCTCATCATCCGTCAGATCACCATAAAGGAGACTGAGATGGGGCATGTAAGCTGCATATGTTATACAAGGTGTAGATTAGCAAAACATGCATGATCACAATGGAGAGACAATATGCTAACATTGCTGACAAATTTAAACAAGGCAGCCTCCAATTTGTTACAGATTATTAACTATAACAAGTGAAATGGGAAAAAATTTTGTGTATCAAATGGAGGCAGTGACCACCCCTCATCTTCACCCATCTTCTAAGCAAATGAGCAACACTACCAAATCTAAATATTAAGCCAAACAGCCTTGGTGAGCAGGTTTAGTGACATAAAACCCATAAACAAGTTATGCGTATGACATATAGTCTTCCCACATAATATAAACACAACACACCCGATTTTAAAGAGCCCTCTTCATGTTTGCGATCCATTAATAAAAAGTGATTGATGCAACATATCTAAGTAGGAGAATTCATGCGCTTTCCACTACAGAGAATCTGTCTAAAAACATGCTGATTTTTTTCAGGATGGAGGAAATATTTAAACCTTGGTTTTGACCAAGAAAAAATTGTTTGGTAATGCCATTGGAAGAACTTTTAGTGTAACGACAAGAAAATTGTAATTCAATCATCAGAAAACTAAAATGAGTTTATTTATGAACAATTAGCGGTTAATTTAGTTTTTCTATTTCAGATACTACATAAAAGGTACCCAATATCTCTTCTGTAAACTGCTTTTTTGTCAACAATTTCTTGTCATTAAATAGTGAATGGCGGTTCAATGGGAAGAGAAGTACCCCCATTGCATTCCCAAAAAGCCACAAACCACATGTCTTTACTGTTAATCGAAAAGAGAAATCAAGAACTCAGAAGCAACAGTGAACATGATGTCTGATGCAACAAAAACCAGTGCCTTTTTCCTTCTTTCTCTCAAGACTCAACAGATTCCAAATAGTTTCACTATTACAAGACTCACTTGTCTTCTTTATGGTTTTTATAACACTGGTCAAATGCTCACATAATCTTATGACTTAATTTCACATAATGCAGATTCTCCAGGTTTTCAGCGCCAGACGCTCATTTTACTGACTGCAGTACTCTAAGAATTCTACACTTATTTAAAAATCTTAGCAAGTAAAAGCACCCAATTACTTACCATTTCTTACCACCAAATAGCAACCTACCAATTAGCCTAGAAGCCACACCCTCCTACACTTGCCAGTTAACATTTTCTTACAGCCAAATTAATACAATGAATCTCAATTTCCCAGGCAATAGTATGCCATAATTAACCACACGTAACTTACCCAAATCCAACTCATATATGCTCCAAAATCAACAAAATCGAACCCATAAAAAAGAAGAAGAAAGACCCACCTCTTACTATTCATAAATGAAAAAGATGGCATTGAACTTACGAGTAGAACTCTTGTACCCAAAATGTCCACTACAACGTGCACCAGCTTCCACCACCTAAAAAAAAACTCCATTTTTTTAACAGGTGGGCATCCAAGCAAACTAGTAGCTGCAAGTTCAGTTCAATCATAAAACCAATCTAACGAAAACCATATAGAAAGAAATATTTATTGACTCCAATTTTTCATTTCTAAATTATAAATGGAGGAACAAGGAAAAAAAATCACCTCAGGCATTGCATGAAGCAGCAAATAAACACACTGATAAAAGAAAGTCCCCGTAGCCACACGATCAACTGTAGCAGTATATGCCTGCAGCCCATCACAAGCAGAATGAAACTTCTCCAACGCATCTTGCTCCGTTAAACTAATGGCCCCCACAACCGTGATGTGTGGCTCGAACTGGGGCCCACGAAACTCTGATGCGAGTCCGGCCATCAACCTCTTCAGCCTGCACCCCACATCTTCCGGTGGAATTGCCCACACCGAATAAACGTGCTTTTTGTCAGCAGGCGTTGATGTTCCTTGGGGGATTTCCATGATGACCGATGAGAAGAGAAAAAAATGAAAAACCTAAGGAGTTGCTATGAATCAAATGAAGGCGAGAGACAACAACATAAATCAAATAGTTATAATTAAGGGAGATGTAGTTTTTAAGTCCAACTGTTTGGCTTGTTGAGGGTAGCTTGCTAGAATTAAAAGGAAAAGAATAATACAATAAGTGTTTTCTGAGCATCAATGGCGGAGGGGTGAGTTGTCGCATTTAATAATTTGAGATAAAATAAAATGACACTTGCAGGGGTATATACTATTAGTATATGCTGGAGTGTAGGATACTTCCTGTGCGCACTACTCAACGCAAGGTCTATTGTCTAACATCATGCTTCCTTCCTTCTTCTTCCTCCTCCTCCTCCTCCCGCTTCCTTCCTTCTTCCTCCTCCTCCTCCTCCTCCTCTTTAATATAGATAATATTTTTAAAAAATATTTTTTATTTAAAATTATTATTAATATCTTTAATATTAAAAAAATAAAAAATAAAAAAATTTATTTTCATACTTTTCATATAAAAAAATATCTTAAAAATTAAACATTATATAATAACAAACAATCCCTTTTTTTTTTTTTCAATGTATGGAATATTCTCAGAATAATTTAGTTGCCAATAAAGTATTTTTTTTAAGATAATGTTTTTTATGTGATAATTTTTATTTTTAAAAAAATTTTATTTAGAAATATAATAAAAAAATAATGATATTTTTTGAATTATTTTTGATATAAATATATTAAAATTATTTTAAAATATAAAACAATAATTTAAATTTTAAAAAATTATATTACACGATTTTTACCCAAAAAACAAAGGATAAATCTTTCAATTCGCTGTGAAACATTCAATTTTTTCTTGAAAAATATCTTAAACAATTTGAATTTGACCACCATAATTTATAATGATAATGGAACATGAGAAGGTACAATCTCCGATAAAACAAGACTTTACGACGTGCTGCAATGTCTAACCACACAAGCTTGAAACAAAAAAATTATAGCTTGAAAAGGTACGCAATAGCATCCTTCAGTCTTTTTTTTTTTTTTTTATTTCCACTCTTGAATTACTTATATTTTTTTATAGAATAAATTGCGTTTAATTTCAATAAAATAATAATTTTCATGTAGCCTTGGACACCAAGAATCCCTCCAATCAGACAATAGATATCGTGCAACACTAGATGTTCTAAGAGTTGCAATATATTACGCAAAAATATTCCGAATTAAAAGATTATTTTTATTTTTAATACATTCTTTTCCATTTTTATATATTCCCTCTCCCAAAACACTTTCGAAGAAGATTCTAAGATGATTTATGGAACACAAATTCTTTTTTATCTAAAACTCTATAATAATGTGTAATTCTCATGGGTACCAATGAGCTGCAGAAGAGAACCAAAGTGTGTTTGAGGATTTTTATAGTACGAGGATGTACTTAATCCATGTTTTGATAAGAACAAGTCGACTTTAATGATAATTGGACCTTTCACTTGTTAAAACAACATGATATATAAAGAAAGAGGCCAATTTAATTTCACAATTGCATGAATTTTGTTAACCATAGAGCGACAAAATCAATTAATGAGGAATTCTGTCATCCATGTAAATTGAAAATTATGCACAAGAGTAAAAATATTATCTACCCAATTTTTAATTTTAAAAAGTATAATTTAACTGATCAGATTTTAGGTTTGTTTTATGAATATTATCAATTCGAGTCTCACAAACCTATAAATCATTAGAATATTACATATTCGTTAACTTTAAAGTCTATGAAATTGATTGAGATATATACAAGTTGGCCCAAATATCCAAATTAATAATAAAAAAAATATCACTTATCCTATTTTAAGCAAAGGACATTTTCAAAATCAAAATACATATAAGTCACATGACTTTTCTTCTACATACATCATGTTTGCATTTTTTTCATCAATAAAAGGTTTTCAAAATTATAATGAATATCTATTATTTTTTTCATTATTATAAAAGGTAATGGTAAGTTTACTTTCAAAATTATGAAGGGTGAATTATAAAGAATATTTAGAATATAGAAAAGTCTTCTAGTCCTTGAGATGTACTTATTCTCATAACTTAGGGTTATTCCCCTTAAAATTTACTCTTTTTTCTTTTAAAATAAAAATAAAGAAATAAAGAAATAATAGTAAGAAAGCTAGCAATTTGACAAAAACAAGCTGAGAAAGATTTCAAATATATAAAAAAATCAAGCTATAATTTTGAATGTAATTAAAAACTTAATCGTTTCTCATTGTATCAAAGACTGGGGAGACAATATATATTTAAGGTCAACTAAATGATTATTGGATGAATTCATATAAAAATCAAGTCTAAGAACATAATTAGATTTTTAATAGGCCAATTTGATTTAATTATCAGCTAAATTAAAATTTTAATTATATTTAAGAATTAATATGAGTCAAATTAAAGGATTAAATGCAAGGACTTAATTATACTTTAAATGAGTCAACTTAATTTTATTATGAACTTAATTAGTAAAAAAATAAGTTTGGAAGCCTAATTTGAGTCTAACTGAGAAGATAGAAATTTTAAAGGACTAAACTTAATTTTTACAAAATTAATTGGCTGAAATCAGCAAGAAAATTACAAGAAAATCAAACTTTAAAGTTAATTAGAGATTAAATTAGAGAAATTCACAGTCAATGATCTTTTCTAAAACATGTGCCAAACTCCAAGGACTTAATTGATTGAATCAGGGGTGAAATTAAAAGTTTAATGGTCAATTGAGGATCAATTTGCATAAATCCAAGACTAAAGACCAAATAAAAAAGGCACTAAAATTTAGGGTTGATGTTAAAGTTCTCCAAGGGCAAAATCACATAATATTAAAATTTCCAGGTCAATGAGAGATGCAACTAAAATCCATTAAAAGTCGAATGACTAAAATGAAATTTAATAAATACCTAAATTAAAACCCTAAAGTCAATCGATATCATTCTAACAATTAAAAAAATACTAGACGACACGTCGTCTAGTTACTGTTTATCATCTTCTTCTTTTTGCCTAAAAAACCATTTGGAAGGCTACTTTTCAAGGGTATTTAATGCTTCATCTCTCAATCAAACTAGACAAACCATATACCACTATGATGGCTTGGCATTTAACTATACTCCAGCATAAATCTCGTTGGCTGGTTACCATTACTATTGCCATGACGTCGTTCTAAAATGGCCAATCCTACAAGCCTTTCATAACAATTTTTGCAAGTTATAATGACATCTTTGAGCCAACAATTGAGATCCTCTCTACCTGAACCAAGGGCCAAGATTTGTCCTTAATAAAAACAAAATGTTCAGTTTTCATCCCTAATAAATAGGGGTGGATTCTAGGCATTGAGGATGAAGAAATGAGAGTTTAGAGTTGACTAAAAATCAGTCTCTTCCCTAGTTTTCTTTACCATTATTACTCTTCCCCTTCATTAACCTCCTCCACTGACTCATCTTCTCACTAGCAATAAGAGAAACCATCGTTAGCTTCTCTTTTATATCTCATACAATAATCATTAATCACTGATTAGTACTTAAAAGTGTATTTTTATCATGGTTTTATATCATCATTTTGCACTTGAAGTATCAATAACTCCTTAACCAAAGCATGTTTTATAATAATATATCAAATAATATAAGATACCTTTAATTTGTCGTAAATGTTCATTTTAAATGCAGGCCTATCACATAAATGAAAGGATTGATTGATGACTTGAAGAACTTAAATTGCAAGGATAAAGAGATGGCCAAACTTAGAAAAGAGATGTCGGTGCAATCCAAACCGGAACACTGTTCGGTAAATGGGTCATATCTGGAGCTATATATCTCAGATTTAGGTCCAATTTATATGGATGGAAAGGTAAGACATAGGCCTACAACTTTCATATGGAGCCCAAGATCTAAAAAGGCCATTATCAAGTCCAAATAGTAGCAACAACAAAGAAGCCCGAATCTGTCTTCCAGCCCGAGCACTGTTCGGTATTTTGGCCATATCTGGAGTTCTAGAAGTCCAAATGAGCTGAAGTTTTTACACAAGAAAGCTGAGACAATTGCCTACAACTTTCATGTTTGCAACTGGCTCCAGTTTTGACGTTATCAATGACGTTTTGGGCAGACAAGAGAAGATAAAGATTGTCACCAAGTCAAAAGTTGGCCACCCACTTATCAATTAGTCATCAAATCAATAGTTCCCATTTTTGGCCTATAAAAGGAGGCATTTGCCATGCATTTAGGCATCTTGGTGTTCAGATCAAGATCATGCTCTTCCTTTCTCTCTTTGTATTTTTTATGCTTTGTTTTCATTAATATTAAGTTTATGCCTTTCATTTCCTTTCCTTTACTTAGTTAACTTTTATGTTCTTATTTTGTTTATCTATTTTGCTTTCTTTCATTATGTCTAGCTAAGTTAATTATGTCAAGGTGAAAAGGTTACACTAATGGTGTAAGAATAAGTATAATGTAAACTTAATATGGACTTTAATGTTTGATACTAACATGTTTTATATTTGTTATCTTGTTCACTCTTTAATACTTTGCTTGTTAAATAACTAATCTTGATTTATGTTGTATAACACTTGGTACAACAAATGCTTGGCACTTTCATAGCCCATAATGTATGGTATAACCGACACCTGAGCTATGAAAGGAACTTGATTTATTGTTAACATAAGTTATAATCATGAATGCTTGACGAGATTTACAAGTATTAGCATTAATTGAATAAGATGACTAATGTAATCATGTTAACAATATATAATCTGATTGGAACCTCCTTTGTGTGTGGTTTCCAATTCAATAATAAGAGTTTATACTATACTTGTTTGATATACCATTAGTGGAACCTCTAACCTTGACATTTGTTATTATCATTGTTTAATCGTTACATTAATATTCCATCTCAAAGTTCTCATCTTCTTCTTCTTCTTCTCCTTCTTTTTCTTTATTATTATTATTATTATTATTATTA
>NW_011500091.1:245639-245892 GCF_000495115.2 Populus euphratica
AAGTGCAAAATGATGATATAAAACCATGATAAAAATGCACTTTTAAGTACTAATCAATACCGTTATCCGTCATTTAACTAGGTTAAGAGAGACTAGCAAACCAAGAGTCACAAAAAAAAAACACAAAAAATGGGAGAAAAATAAAATAATCAACCTTTATCTACAGGATCATTAGAACTAATGGATTCATTAAAATTATCAAAGTAAGCTTTCAAACGATGTCTATTTACCTTAAAAACATTGTCATTCTTTG
>NW_011500091.1:246284-246484 GCF_000495115.2 Populus euphratica
CCTACAACTTTCATAGAGCCCAAGATTTAAAAAGGCCATTTTCAAATCCAAATTGTAGGAACAACAAAGAAGTCTAAATCTATCCTCTAACCTAAGCACTGTTTAGTGTTTGGCCTATATCTAAAAATCTATCCTCTAACCCAAGCACTGTTTAGTGTTTGGCCTATATCTAGAGTTTTAGAAGTCCAAATGACCTTATT
>NW_011500091.1:246514-247021 GCF_000495115.2 Populus euphratica
AAAAATAGTAATCCCAACCCAAGGAAGTTAACCTTAAACATTAGAACAAGAATTTATTTTCTTCCAATAAAAGTCCCATAACTATGTGTTGATATATTCATTTTTATTTTATTTTCTTCCAATAAAAGCCCCATAACTATGTGTTGATATATTAAACACAAAAGGAAGTTTTATTAATAACTTGTTTAAAAGGTGTTGAGCAGAGATATAAATTTAATGAGAGTTTGTTTATCTAGATAGATTAATAGAAGTTGAATAATGAATACCTTGCTTTATGGAATTCACAAATTATTTTACTACTTCAATCTTTGGTTGGGGGTGTGATTAATACTTAAAAGTGCATTTTTTTCAAGGTTTTATTCTATGTTTTTCCTAGAAAGTTGAGACAATTTCCTACAACTGTCATGTTTTCACGTCGTTTCAATTCTGACGTTATCAATGATATTTTGGGTAGACAAGAGAAGACAAGGATTGTCACCAAGTCAAGAGTTGGCCACCCACTCATCA
>NW_011500091.1:247325-247582 GCF_000495115.2 Populus euphratica
AGGGTTTGACCAATATCTGAAGTTCTAGAAGTCAAAATGACCTCCATTTTTTTCTGTGAAAGATGAGACAATTTTCTACAACTGTCATTTTTTCACGTGGTTTCAATTCTGACGTTATCAATGATATTTTGGGTAGACAAGGATTGTCACCAAGTCAAGAGTTGGTCACCCACTCATCAGCTGTATGGGATAATCAACACTTGAGTTATGAAAGGAACTTAATTTGTTATTAACATAAGTTATAATCATGAATGCAT
>NW_011500091.1:247769-274559 GCF_000495115.2 Populus euphratica
ATATTTATTGTTATCATTGTTTAACCCTTACATTGATCTTCCATCTTAAAGTTCTCATTAACTTTTTTTTCTTTTTTTTCATTATTATTATTAGTACTATTACTACTACTATTAGTATTGTTGTTGTTGTTGTTGTTGTTATTACTATTGTTGTTGTTTATAATTGAAATTTTTATCATACCACAGTATGGACTAAAAGAAAGTAAGGATTCGTCAGGAAAGTAATTATCGATTGGTGTGATGTCAGATGTCGAATCTGTTGTCACTCTTCACAAAAGATCCGTATCAATATTTTTGGTGTTTTTTTCATTTGTGATTTCTTCTTGAGAATAAATCGTTTACACATCTTTAGATTCATCAAACTCTATTGTACTCATGGTAGATTTTAATTGATCATAAACTAATTCTTTAATATGATCTACTTCTTGTAAATCATTATCATCTCCAGGTTGCTTACAAATGTTGAAAATATTCATCTCCGATGTCATGTTTCCAAATGATAGCTTCATGAGTCCATTCCTACAACTAATCAATGCGTTAAAAATTGAAGGAAACGAACATCCTAAAATAACAAAAAATGAATTACATGTTTCAACAGGTTGTGTGTTCAAGACAACAAAATCCACAGGATAAATGAATTTATCGACTTGTACTAACACATCTTCAATTATTCCTCTAGGCACTTTTACAGATCTATCGGCAAGTAAAAGAGATATAGAAGTTGGTTTTAACTCACCTAGATTGAGACTCTGAAAAACTGAATATGGAAGTAAATTCACACTAGCACCAAGATCAAGTAAGGCTCTTTCAATTTTATGCTCTCCAATAAAGCAAGAAAATATAGCACAAATAGGGTCTTTATATTTCAAAGCATTATTATTTTGAAAAATGACACTTACTTATTTGGCTAAAAAGGTTTTCTCTTTCACATTCAGTTTTCTCTTCATAGTGTACAGATCTTTCAAAAATTTAGCATAAGAAGGAACCTGTCTAATAGCATCTAGCAAAAGTATATTGATCCTTACCTGTTTGAAAATTTCAAAAATTTCAGAGTTGTGATTGACTTTCCTTTGTTTGGTCATGGCATGAGGAAATGGAAGTGCTGGCGGTGAATCAGTCGTTTCTTTGCAATTTTCAGATTCAACCCCTTCCTTACCCTCAGAGATTGACTCATCATCTTTCTCATAAGGTTCAAGAGAGGGTTTTTCAATAACCTTACCACTGCGCAGAGTAGTGACTGATTTGACTTGATCCATGTGTTGGCTTCCGGAACTACTTGCATTTGCATTGTATTGCCCTTTGGGATTTTGTTGTGTTTGAGATGGAAACTTACCTTTCTCTTGGAAACTGAGAGCAGATGTTAATTTAGCAAGAGTATCTTTAAAATCTGTCATGTTTTGAGCAAGTTGAGTATTGATTGTCTCTTGCTTTTCAATGAATGCATGCAATGTTTCCTTAAGATTTCTTCTAGGAGGTGGAGCATAAGGAGGTGCATATCCATGATAATTTTGGAAATTATGGTGTGCTTGAAACTGTGGTTGTGAAGTTTGGTGCATTATTGTTATCACTTTCCAACTGAAATTTGGGTGATTTCTCTAACCAGGGTCATATGTTTGCGAGTATGGGTTATGATTGGGCCTTTGGAAACTATTTAAAGCATAAGTTTGTTAATGGAGACATTCCTTAAAAGAAGGTAAAGTTGGATAATCATTGGTTGAATGTTCAATTGTTTCATAGATTTGACATACAATATCTTAAATATATTTTAATTAACCACTCTTTTTCAATTTCAGTGCCTTGACTTTTCTAGCTAAAGATGCAAACTTGGCTTGGACGTCATGATCTTTCCTAAAGTTGTACATACTTTTACTAGATGTATGAGGTTGAGTTTTACTCGGTGCCTCATAAGTACCTGCGGTGTCCCAATTTTGAGCATTTTCAGCTAACAAGTCTAGGTACTCCATTGCTTCATCAGGGTCTTTATCTTCAAAGTTCCATTGCACATCAATTCAACCATTTGCCTATCTTTAGGTGTTAACCCTTCATAGAAATGTGAAACCAATCTCCATGTTTCAAAACCATGATGAGGACAAGTACTAAGCAAGTCTCGATACCTATCCCAATTGGTAAAATGTTTCTCCTAGTTTTTGAGTAAAATTGGTGATTTGTTTGTTGAAACAGTTTGTTTTGTGAGAAGGGAAAAACTTCTTTGTTAAAAGAGTTTGTTCTGTGAGAAGGGAAAAACTTCTTTAAAAACTGTTGTTGCATTTTATCCCAAACATGAATGGATTCTGGTTTCAAATTTTGTAGTCATGTTTTAGCTTTATCTTTTAATGAAAAAGGAAAAAGATTTAATCTTATGGTGTTCATGCTACAATTTGAGTCATTATACATATGTTGTAGACCTCCTCAAATTCCCTTAAATACATGTATGGATTTTCTAAATCTAAGTCATGAATAGAAAGTAAAAGTTGAATAATGCCCAACTTAAAATTAAAATGAGATGCATCAAGAGGAAAAAAATATGCATGGGGGTGCACTTGTTCTTGTGGGATTCATGTGGTTTCTACTTGTGCTATGAAAAGAACTTAATTTGTTGTTAACATAAGTTATCACCATAAATACCTGACAACATTTATAATTATTGGCTTTACTCAAATAAGATAATCAATATAATCATGTTAATAAATTATAATATGATTGGAACCTCTTTTGTGTGTAGTTTCTAGTTGAATAATTAAAAAGAGTTTATATTATACTTATTTAAAATACCATTAGTGGATCCTTTAATTTTGACAATTATTTTTGTTATTATTTATTTTTCACATTAATCTTACATCTCAAAGTCCTCTTTAACTCATCATCATCATCATATACTTAACCTCCCTATGATTCGACCTCGGTCTCACCGGATTATTTATTACTTCGATACTTCTAAACTTGAAAAAAGATATCAATCTTTTAGTTGTGTCACCGCGAGTTTTATTCTCTTTCTCCACTAGACTTTGACTTCTATAGCCATCTAACCTCCCATGACTGTCAGTCTTTGCCACTAACTCACTATCAACCTTTAGTTAGAAACCATACCATCATAGGATCTTCTTTTTCCTCTCCTTTAGAGGTTTCTTCTCCTTCAATAACTAATGTCAACCAATAACTCCTTTATCAACATCACAACTGCTCCCATATTGTGTGCCACCAACAAATTAACTAAACAACCACTTCTTCCACGCTAGGTAGTCTTATTCTCTCCTTCTCTTCTTCCCCCTCATGGTTGTTACATACAGAATTCATTCTACATGCAATGGTTAAAATAATTAACATGGTTACTGAGTCAGGCCAGTGACCATATGGGTCGTGGGCTAAACGCATTTAAGCCTAGCTCAATTGGTTGAGCTAGGTCAAGCCTAGTTAAAAATAAGAGAGAGAGAGAGAGAGAATGTTGTTGAGGCGCTGGTCGGCTCAACCCAACTAAGTCGAGTTAGACTTCGTCATTGAGGCGCTGGTCTGCTCAACCCAACTAAGTCGAGTTAGACTTCTTTCAGCCTAACCCAGATTGTTGGGTCAGGTCTAACCCATTTAATAAATAAATAATAGTATACTAATATTAAAATATTAAAAAAAGTTATATTTTTTTTTTTAAAATTCAAATTCTCCAAAGGGCATTTTAAAAAAAAAAATTCAAATTCTCCAAAGGGCATTTTAAAAATATTTATGGCCCCCTCACATGTTTTTTCGACTATTTTTTATAATATTAGGATATAGATTTACACTGTAAAATACAAATCTAGTATTAAAAATATCCGATTTTCTCTAAAAAAAATTTAAATTTAAAAAAATTCAAAAATTCATATAAAAAAATAAATTTCCTTTTTCTGAAAACACAAAAAAATATTTTATCTTTCTGCATATGACTAAATTCTAAAATGTTTTCATACATATTTTTTAAAGAGAGATAAAATTATTTTTATCATGTTTTAAAAAAATACAAAGTGGATATCATAAGTAGTTTATAATTATTCGTTAGGTTTTAGCTAAAATATAAAAAATCCTTTAACAACTATTTTGTTTAATTAATATTTGGAATGTTAGAATTTAACTCTAGACTTTAATACTTGTGGTATAAAATTACATTGTAAAATACCCTTAAATATTAAAGATATAAAGTGAAAAATAAATACGGTGCTAACTTTTAGATTTTAGAATTGTGAAGATTTAACCCAATAAGGTGAAGACTTCCTCACGAAGGAGATTTTCCTTAAATCTTAAAAAAATACCAATAAAATGAAACATGACTTAGAAAAACAATCAAACAACAATGCAGTCTATCTTAGATTGAGTGCATTCAGGGTGATATATTTTTTCCTTACACAACTAGTCCCTTACTTAGACTCTTATATACTATATATTTTCTAGTAACTATATTATTAGATGGTGGCTCACTTTATAATTATAATTTAATGATTATGCTCAAAATCCTCTTTCATCATCACTAAGGAGATAGACTTATCGTTTGATGATGTGGATGCCATGATAATAACTATAAATGTTATGTATTAAATGAATTGTAACTATTTGTGTGGAATGACGATGTGATTGAGTTGCTTTCGCTAATGCAAAGGCCAATGTTGTTGAGTCTCCAAAATTACTCAAAGACCAAATGTGTTTTGGTTGGTTTTGCAAATGCGAAAGCCAAGTTGTGTTCTTGCCCAAGTTATCTGAGAACCATAGTAAATTAAGTTGGTTTTTTTATAAAACAAAGATCAATAATAAATCGTTACAAAATATTTAACAATTATGTTGATCAAAATACACTAATTGACTTAAAATTGAGAATAAGGTTTTACTCATATCGAATATAAATATCTATTATGATTGTGAAATTAATGATTATTGCTCATGAAATTTTTCTATAGAGTTTCCATTAAAAAAAAATAAGTGCTCTCATTTTCATGCATGTTTAGAAAACTAATTATATTAAAATAAAAACATATGTTTCATAAATTCTTTGTTATAGTATTTTCTTGTATCGCGGAACCTAATAATAGGTTGTAGTTGGACTTTAGATTTGAAGCTTTTATTGTGCATGTAAATAATTTGGTAAACATAACTCAAAGCTCTCTCTTACTCTCTTTTTTTTCTTTTTTAGTGATATTTTCTATCTATGTTTAGAATTGTGTATGAAATTTATATGTAGGATATTATCATGAAACTTGGTGTACATCCTTACATAATTTTGTTTATGGAAAGCATCAATAATATAATTAAAATTGAACATTAAATTCGTTTATTTAAGAGAAATAAAAATTATGCATAAGTTATCAATGGATTAAATAGAGAATAAATAAGAAAAGCATAACACACACACACACATATATATATAAGTTTAAAACATGTGGTTAGATTGTAATTTATTTTTTTTATAATTCAAAATAAAAGTTCATGAGATTGGATTTATTACTTTTGTAACTTTTATTTATAATCAAATTACTATGGGATGAACATGATATAATTATTGAATGATGTATGATAAAATAAGGGTTGAAAAAATAAGTGTAGTCTATTCTTAGTTGTAATGATATGAAATATATTCTAAAATAATTAGATTATATTTGTGATAATCACGTGTGATATGGAAGAAGTAGTTGATAACTTAGTAAGTATAAATATAAAGAAAACTTTGTCAAAAGTTTTGCATAATTGTTAATAAATTTAAGAACATGACTACGTGTTGAAGTAAGTGTGTGTAACGATAATAAAAGCTCGCATTCGATGGAAATATATAGAACTATTATAAAATTTCTTGTTTTAATATTTTTTGGTTGATAAGAGTGTTAAAGGTTTTATGTGTTAACTTAATTTTATCCATCGTAATATTTTTTTTATTTGTTGTTATTTTTTTTTGTTATATTATTAATTAATCAAAATTTGTTATTATTATTACTTTTTTTTGTTATATTATTAATTAATCAAAATTTAACTTGATTGTTAAATTTCTTTTACATCTTTAAAAACATAATTATCTCTTATGATTTTTTTTTAAGTTAAAAAAGTATTTTAATATTTAGTTAGACTAGTGGCATTGGAGAGCACCAATCTAATGATTGCTAAAAAGTTAGAAAGGAAAAATTATTGGAAATTTATTTTAAAAACATAGTTGATGAGTATATTTAAAGTTAAATTAAAAGGGCAGTTGTTTATTTTTTAAAACTGTATTGCAAATTATTTTTTAATAAAAATTATTTAACACAAAATATTAACATTATAGAAATAAATTGTAAGTAAATAAAAAATTGATTTAAAAAAACTCATAATTGACAATTTTTTAAATAAAAAACCAAAGCTTTTTTATCTTAAGTTGAAAGAAAATAATTTTTATTTTGGTTTATATAATGACAAGGTAAAGAGTTAAAAATAAACTCGTGAGATATCAAAGTTTTTTAATAAAAAATTACCTAAGTAAAGTATACTGAAGCTTACTTGCTGATCTCAACTTGGACTTTGATTTGAAATAATGTTTTTGATCACAAATAATATTTTTGTTTGGATTTCTTGTAAAATAATATTTTTATTCATAAATAATAACTACAATATTCCTTCTAAAATATTTCGAAAAACACAAGGAAGTAAATCAAGCAAAGCTCAAAAGCTGTACTGACGAACTTGAAATGGATGAACAATTGTATATCAACCAAAACCAAGTCTATTATATAGGACTAAACGTTCTTATCTTTTACAAAACAAATATGGGAACAAAATTTAGAAGAAAAGAACTCCTCTCTCATTTAATCGTGCTACTATCAACTAAGGAAGCTAAAAACAACAAAGAAAACGAGCACAATGTACAGAAGAACAAATGAACTGGGCTGCCTGTGCAAAGAATATTTGACTATGCTTACATGTGTAAAGGGCAATCATAAAACACTGGAAAGATCAATCAGTAATTCAGTAATGAGTACTTGACTCGCAAAACAATCTTTCCTTTATCAACCCCAAGCTTAGCTCCTGTTACCAACCAATGACCTGGAACATCTTGTGGTCCCTTTGACATTTCGCTCATGTCGACGATTTTTGCCAATTTGCCAGCATGGCTATCTTCTTTCTTATCACTGGAGGGTTTCTCACGTGAAACAGAAGAGGATGCACCATTGCTTCTCTGCGAAGAAGAGTTGGAGGGGCTATGGTCCCATACAGACCTCCTTATTGTACAGCCTGGAACTTTTGAGAATAGGAGTTTCAGGTGTAACACATTTTTCGCACCAAAATCCCAAACACCAAGCTGAGCCCCGGTCACAATGTGAACACCAGATAGGTCTCCGATGGAAGTGTCAGCATACTCTATCGGTGCGGTGCTTACATGGGAAAAGTTCTTCCACTTGATAGGCTCAAACCAACGGCTGTCTTGCTCCTCAGGACCTTGCCACTTGGGAGCACCTATGGCCACATGTGCATCCCAGTGGGGTTGAAGGACTTTCGGAAGGAACACTAGATGCTCCAAATGGATGGAAAGTCTGTTTTGCTTGCTGCCCTCTAGGCTAAGTCTGAGACCTGTAACTGGCTTACGGCCAACTGTTACCTGCAGCATCATAAAGGTTTGACTTTAGTAGAAATGAAAATGGTCTCTGCTCATGCTGGCAGGGTCTGGCAAAGATGGTCTGCATATGCTAAAAGGAGAAATTTTCCACTGGAAGAAGAAAAACACTTGGAACTCTGCATGGTTTGGAGAGACCATTTTGAATTATCCACAAGTTTCGCTTCTTTCATTTTATCCAGCACTAATACTTCAGAAGGACAAAAGCCCACCAAAGTACTTTCTTGTCAGGTGCTAGTGTAAATAGTAATACTCTCATAGCTAAAGCTTTCTTTTAATGGCTTTTCATGAAAAGTACTGCATGCACTTTAAGTTCTCAAAACCTCTATCCAACATCCATCACCACAAATGATTTAAGGACGATTGCAATTTTTATAGTTTGGCTATCCTATGGATGAAAATTTACAATTGGTTGCTTTTTAAAGATATGAATAATCATCACAGGATTAAAAATTTTAGTATTTTCAAAACGGTGGTTTTGAATGAATGGTGCTTGAGATGACAAACTCACAGCAAAGAAAAACATATGAAAAACTATTTGTGAAGCTACTATCCACGAAATTCTATTCATCACATGCAATCATTTCAACATTACTTTCCATTACCACATGAAGAAGATACACTTTGAAAACATACCTGATCTGGGCTTATATACAGCTTGGGACCCATCAGACTGAACTGAAGAGATTGACAAACAGGCTCCTTTCTTAGAAGATTATTCTGCTCTGGAGCCCATCCTTTAGCAATTTGAAAATCCAAGAAATACTGCAAATCCTCTATGGGTGGCTTGTCTGATAAAGGGAAAACACACAAAAGAATATTTCAACAAGGAAATCCTAGATTTTTTCATCATGTGGTGTGCAGCACAAGGACTTCCTAGAAGGTTGCCCATCCTAGAGCTAGAACCACATAAGCACGTTTATACTTCAGCAGTATTATGGGATCCATTATACTACTGTTGATGTGATCGCACCTAGGAATCTAGAATTTTCAGAACAGTAACTTTTTGGCAGATAATGGTTCAGATTAATTTTGCAAGGAATATTTAGGATTAAACAAACCAATTTCAATCAGATCATAGTGAATTCATCTCTCTAGACTTTGTTGGTCAGAGACTGAGCTATAAGAGAAAGATTGTTAGCTTTTAGTGAATGAATTTTCATGCAAAGGCTCTTAGTGAATTATTTGTCATGCACATGACTCACTTGTTGCAAGAAAAATAAACAGCTTATCATACAGGCTATAGAAAAACTTCTCACTCAAGAATTGTATACTGCTTTAGCAAAGAAGAAAAGAATAATAAGCACAGCAATGGTTTCATTTAAGAATTCTTGACCAATTCAAATATATTATACATTAAAAAGAAATTTGAATTTCAAACCAAAAAAGGGAATGCAAATATGGGATTAGAACTTACATTCCAAGTATAACTCAATTGCCCGGGCCAAATGCTTTATTCCAGGCACTCCTTCAAGCAGAGACACAATCGGTGTAAACGTCATGTTAATCACATCTGGTGCCAACTGCACTGTCTCTGCCCACTTGGCATGACTCTGTTCAAGATCGTCACCTCCTCTCCTTCTAAATATCACTGTTACGTCCTACAGCAAGGAATTTAACGTAAGTATTTCTGTAACTCCAGAGTAGAAAAATGAGAAAAAAAACAGTGTGTCAGAGACATGAATTTACAATGTAATAAGATAGGGGTTTGGTCAAGAAAAGAATGGGTGAAACAATGAGAGCTATCAATTGATGGCCTGGCTTAGATGAACAGATAAGTGAGCAATGCAAGAACACTAACCTTGTCCTTATATTTCAAGGGGGCAGCAACTGATGTATTTTTTGAGTCTTGAAACCTCTGATCTGCTATGTCTTTCACGTAGTTCTCAATATCGGATGCTGACAAAGGAGATGCCTGGTGCTGCCTAATATAAACAACATCTCGTCCACCAATTGTTGCAGAGGTGACAATATGGGTACCATAGCTTTCAATGAAGCTGGAAAAGTAGAAAAAACCACAGATCCCAATAAAAAAGCTGATGTTGCTGAACTCTTTGATGTGATAAAGGGATTCCATTGGATGAATTTTTTCGTAGTAATGATGATGCTCTTGAATAGCATTATTGGAAATAAAAGATGACTGGTTTCAAAACCACAAAACTCATGTATTTGATTATAAAGTTTTCTTACAGAGTTCGTTTCTATAAGCAATTCGAGCCACAACAAAATACCTTGCCAGGGATGCAGGATCCCATGAGTATGGAACAGCACGCTTGACTTCCTCACGCAAAACTAGGTTTACTTTGGATATCTGAACCTTATACAGGGGAATGAAATGCCCAACCATTGCAAGGGATTTTGTTCCAGCTGCATCAACTTGCCATGAGCCAGTGAAGTTGAACATGCCATTAAAGCTTCCGAGAGGAATTCGTTCTGATATACCTGACTTTTCATTGAATCGTCCTGCCATCTGAAAATTCAAGCAATAAGCTTCTTTTACATCATATTTTACTACATTAGTAACTCAAGTACAGATAGAAACTCCGCTAATATTGAAAAGGAAAAAAAAAAGGGAACATGCTATTTGATCCAGTCCATAAACCATGAAATTTTCTTTATAGTCAACTTTAGAGAGAAATCATTAGGTCTAACATCAATGGAAAAAAAAAGGAGATTAAATATAAAGCACAGAATTGGAGAGCAACTAATGAATAGAGAATTCACTGCACTGCAAAATATCACCATCTTTCTACAGAATTGATTCACCATGAACACTGGCAGATGACAAAAAGCTAGAAAGCTTGGGAAACCCAGATAAAATATGGACTCAGACTGGAAAGCATTGCTGGTGATGGTAATGAGAGAGGAAATATAAGCATGTCAATCTATTGTTCTTAACCAACATATCCATATGCAGTCATTTACCTTCCATATCCTAAATCAAAGAGTTCATCATCTCTGGGCTCTTAAAGTCTATTATGGTGCAAATGAGCCCATAAAGTGCTTGAGACCATCTAATTATATTCTCTTCTGGCAGGAAATCCAATTCACTGACCATGTATGCAGAGGATGAACTATGGAATGAGACGTTTGGACACCTATCCCAGTTAGCTTAGGCCTTACACACACACACACACACACCCAACCAAAACCTTCAAAACAGTTGCTATCAAATATGCATATATGAGTTGGGAACGTTTACGAACAAGATAAGATTTCTTCTCAAAATCACAACAATCCTAATAGAAGACCTTGCAGAAGTTATAGAAACTTAAAGTACTCCATACACTCAACTCTAAGAAAAATCATGAATGCCCCTTGGGCAAATGGCCAGGATACTAGACATAAAAGTTATGCCACAATCTCCAAGCACTTAGCAGTTACATCAACAATCCTTATTTTAGGTTTCGTGTCACATCAATGTGAAAAACATAATCAGCTGCGTGCACACAACCAGGAGTTACAGAGAAATGATCTAAAAGCTTTAGTTGATTGTCTCCCTCAGACAAATAAAATTATGTAATTCTTTAGGCATCACAAAATTACCAATCTAACTTAACAACCGCTGCTATGATAAAACTAAAATTGAGAACTTTTCTCAAACTTTCTACCTGAATGTGCATATTCAGTAACCCCATCCGAAATTAATCAATGCAGTGTTGGGGTCGAAGGAAAAAAGCTCATTCTAACCACAACTTTTCCCAGATTAGTTAGCCACATACAAATTGCCGGCCAGGAAAAATCAGAACAACATATTTCTGTGATCTTTTGACATTAGACTTGAAGACAAATCAAATTAACTACTTAGCCATGAAAGTCCTAACAAGCACAAGGTGAAATTCAAAGAGCATAAATTTTAGGACTGCGCGAATCACAAGAGACTGAACCTAACATAAGAAAATAAAATAGAGAAATCCAAGCATGCCCAGATATGGAAAGAAAAGAAAAGAAAAATTCACCTCATGGAAGGAGCATACAGGAATTCTCTCAAAGCTTCTTTTCTCTTGAGAGCAGTCGATGTCAAAAGAAAGACTAGGCAGCACAAGCCCGTGAGAGATATCAAGATCCCTAGCATGTTCTTCATCAATATGAACCAACCTGGACCCAGTAGCTCCTTTACAATATAAAAGCCTTATATCAGATGTAACATCAAAGCCACGACCCAAAGCTTGAATCGAGTTGCAGAGAGTGGTAGTCAAGGCATCAGAACTCAAGTTCATCTTTTTTTCCAAAAACGAGAACTATTTGTTCTGGCGTGCTTGCTTGGTTGGTTCATTTATTTTTTGCCTTTTTTTTTCTTTCTTTCTTGTTTTTTGTAGAGCGGTGGGGTAGTTTGGAACTTTGGACATGGAAGTTGGTGACTTTTGTTTGCTGGTTTGGTTTGTTTTTGTGTTAAGTTTGACTGTAACAATGGTGCTCAAAACGCGTTATTTTTGTGTTCGATTGTGAGAATTGAGCCGTCAGTCTCCCCTTGGATCCTCGCCTTGTCTTTACTTCTACTTCAAGTGTTCATCTCATCTACAAAATTCTCTTTTAGACAACTAACTACATTGACTTTGATGCATGGATTCTACTTTCTCTTTCTCAAGCCCTGAAATTCGGGGAGTGTAGGGTGTCATAAATATGAGAGATGAAATCATTTATTTACGTGGATATTTATTAGCTGACAACTATTTATTATTAAATAATATATAAATTTGGAGAGTGTAGTGTGTATCAAATTATTAAGCTATAAATAGTATGTACACACACATATATCTTATTGTATTAAAAATCTAAATATTTAATAAATATATTTGTATAATATAAATATACATCTTAATTTAAGTTAGGCTGTTTTTAAGTGTATTTTGATAATATTCATACCTTTCATTATTCATTGGGTAAGGTAATTATCTTAATGATGAATAAAATTGAAAAGAATAAAATAATCTAAAAAAGATTAAAAAAACATAAATAGAAATTAAAAGAATAAAAACCAAATTTAAAATAAAAAGTAAATAAAATGAAATGAAATGGATGAAATTAAAAATATAAAATATAAAAGATTAAAAAAAATAAAAGAACATCAAAAGAAAAAGGATCACATTGTATAAAAAACAAATAAAAAAAAAAGCTTATGTACCTTGTCAAATAAAAGAGAGAGAGAAAAAAAGAAAAGAAAAAAAAAAATCACCATAGCCGCATCATCCTTTCTCCACCACCATGCATGCCATCACTAGAAAGCTTTTATTATGCCACTTTAAATGCCACCATGAAAAATGATGTTTAACAATCGGAGGAGCTTATACGAGCTTTTAGAAGGGCGCAAGCTCCTCTCATTTGTTAGGGTATTACGCGCGCTAATAATTTTTTAAATATATATATATATATATATATAAACTCAATTGCTCCTAACTTTAATTGACAAATATAAAAAAAAAAAACAAGTGTAGCTCAGTAATTATATTGTTCAATAAAAATAAAAAACCAAAAATGCCCTTTTCCCCATGTTATATTTTTTGTTTTTAAAGGTAGGTTAATAATTTCACTGCAATAAAAATATGAAGATACCAATTTACCCCTAAATAAATTAATAATACCATTTGAACCTGTGAAAATATAATTTTATCCTAAAAAATTCAACCTATTATGGAGGGAAAAATCATTTGTGCACTATAGTAATTCAGTACATGGAATCTTGCTCTACAATAATAAAATGCTGAGCAAATTTTTTTTTTTTCAATTGATACTTTATTTTAATTATTAAAACTCTAAAATTGCTTAAAAATACACTAGCAAGAGCTAAAAAATAATAAAATCATAATATATTTTATCAAAATATTAAATTAGATTCTTAATTATGGTCTCATCTTATCTTTGACTTTTTTTTACAACTGTTATTAATATTAAAAGAAGATTTTTTTAAACTAAGAGATTCACAAAATTTAACATGCCTATATATATATAAATACACAAGCAAAGGCCAATAATTGAAAGCTAAAGAATAATAAAATCATATTATATTTTATAAAGATATTAAATCAGATTCTTAATTATGGTCTCATCTTATCTTTGACTTTTTTTTACAAGTGTTATTAATATTAAAAGAAGATTTTTTTAAACTAAGAGATTTACAAAATTTAACATGCCTATATATATATATTCAAAAAAGATTTAATTTAGTGATTTATATATATTCCCCATACATATAATTTAAATATAGAAATAATAAATTACATCAAAATTAAACAAATCACTAAATTAAATCTTTTTTGAACGAGACTTCTAGGTATTATTTTACATTATCTTTGATTCCTTTAGATTAAAGTATTCATATCTTTTTAATAAACTCTACCTTTTAAAAGAACACTTAGGTCAAAAGATAACATCAATTCTTTTATATAAAAATTATTATTAACATTTGCCTCACATATATTAAAAAAGAACTATTTGAAATAAGGGGATTTGTAGAAATTATAATGCTTATTTATTTATGTTAAAAGTCACATCATGTACCAATGCATTTACCTTATGTATATATTTTGTTTGAAAAATGAACTTCTTTGAACACAAATAATTTACAAATATTGGAATACAATAGTAATTGTAGTACGAGAAATTAAGCATTTCAATTTTATAAATACTAAAATATCAATATTAGCATCTAAGATCCAATATTTTATAGATTTTTACTTCTCTTGAAGCTTTTCAAGAGTTTTCAATTATAGAAATTACTAAATATGAACAATTAAAACAAAAAAAATAGATTAAAGATTATCATATTTTTACTTTTTATATAATTTTTTTGACTATTAAAAAAATTTAGTTCAAAACAATATTTCTAATAGTTCTATATTATTAATTTAATCCGCATCTAGTAAAACAAAAAATAATACAAAAAAAGGATTCTTTTGTCAAATGTTAACATAATATTTTTATCCATGCTTATCTCTTTAATATTTTCCTGACAAAGAACACCTTGAATTAAGATTTGTAGAAACAATAATATTAATATTACAAAGCTAAAAGTCAATGGAGAAATGATAAAATTTTGGTTCACATCATTTATGTTATATATAAATTTTATCTAAATAAATAAATTTTTAAATAAAATAATAATTCACAATATTGTAATATAATAGCTATTTTTTGTTGGAGAAGATATTTTAATTTTATAAAGAAAAATATACATACCAACATGTAGAACTTGTTTAGCATGAGATATTTTAATTTTATAAAGAAAAATATATATGTAGAAATTGTTTAGCACGATTGTTTTTTAAATAATTTTTCATGTTAAAATGTATGTTAATAATTTAAAAAAATAATTATTTTTAACATCAGTATATTAAAATAATTTTAAAAAAATAAAAATATATTAATTAAAAATAAATAAAAAACTTTAATTTCTTTTTAAATATTTTTAAAATACGAAAATAAATAATTAAACTCATCTAAAGATAGCCAAAGGCTAGTTTAGTTAAACTCCAAAAATTCCATTTGAGGATCTGCCTCATATGGAGCCACAATAAAACACGTGTCCCCTGCTTTAAGAACTTTCACATTCAATTATTCAAAATATTAATAATTTGAACCACTTGAATCAACTGAGAAGTGACCTAAATTAACTGTTTGGAGCTTTGATAATTTATTTTTAAAAATATTTTTTATTTAAAAATATATAAAAATAATAATTTTTTTAATTAAAAAAAATTAATTTTAACATTGCATAATAAAATAATTTGAAAATACTAAAAAAATATTAATTTAAAATAAAAATAATTTTTTTAAAATATTTTTGAAATGTATGAGAGTCATCCAAATTGCTTATCATAGTAATATTTAGAACCCTTATGATCTTCACTTTCTTCTCAATTAATAGTCTTCACAGGGAATGTTTCATGTTTGCTGTCTTTGTAGATCACATTTTCAATATATAACAACTATTGATGAAGATCAAAATTGCTTTGTTATTGTACATTACCTGGTTTTTTTTTCTACATGTATTTTTTTCATCTGACTTTATTGTTTTTATACTTTAAATGTATTTTAAAAATAATTTTTTATTTTTTATTTACTTCAAATTAATATGTTTTTATATTTTTAGATCATTTTAATATGCTGATATTAAAAATAAATTTTTTAAAACTAAAATAAATATTATTTTAATATATTTATATGTGAAAAACATTTTAAAAATCAATAATGATTATATTTCTAAACATGCTCAAAGTCATCAAGAGACAAAGACCAGCAAACACAATTACAGGAATGACAAAATTATCTTTCAACATTTGTGTCATTTTCATGGGTAAATCTATGTGTCTAATAGCAAAATAAAAAAGGCAGGAATTAATGCTCCAAAACAATATTAGGTTTTATTAGTCGACACAATAATACAACATAATATACCTAAAAGAAAGGAATAACTACATGGAATTGTACTACCTTAATCGAGCACATATTTATATATGGAAAAGAAATCAAGAGGGTAGGAATGTATCTGTAGTTATAATTCAAGATCTAAGATGGAGATAGGATACCTAAAAGAAAGGAAACGATCGTGCAATTGAATATTATAGATACATAAAAGCAAAATCCTTGTGATCGTTGCTTAATCGAGTGCATAATCATTTTTGCAGTGAATATTTCTTCGAGTATTTTATGTACTCTAGCATAGAAAATAAAACAAAATAATATAGCTCATAAAAATATTTAACAGTTTAGCAAACTTTGATGCTTGTATGAGGTTTTTTCTTTCTTTCTCCCCTCTCTCTTCATAAATTATTACGAGAAAAGAGGAGAAAAAAATACTAAAAAAAAAAACACAAAAAGTAAACTAACATTCCAATAAGAATATAATAAGTATTTTAAAAAAAACCTCAGCAAAAAAAAATCTAAAAATACTTAAAAAATCATGATGAAATAAATTTAATATTACTTAAAAAATCACATCAGCAAAAAAAAATCTAAAAATACTTAAAAAATCATGATGAAATAAATTTAATATTACTTAAAAAATCACAAATAATGATTAAAATAAATGACACAAGTTACTCAAAACAAGTGAATCCTGAAGTAGACTATATAACCTATTCAAAATAAAAAAAAACCCTGAAATGAACTATACAAGCTACTAAAAAATAAATGAACCTGTCACTTTTGATTGCTTCATGTAACTTATTGTTAATAACCTTCCTTGTGTTGGGTGTATCATCATCAATATTATATGATAATAATAAAAAATTTCTTTATTTCTTTTTTCTTTGTTTTTCTCTTTTTTATTATAAATTGTATCGGGTTATTTTAAAATTCAAGAGAGTAGCTAGCAAGTGTTTTTTATAATTCTTTAAACTATATTATTTTTCTAAATATTTTTTAGATTACATTATTTATCAAATTTGTTTTTTTTACCTTGCGAAAAAACAAGAATAACTCCCATTTATTGATTGTCATAATTAAGGTAGAACCGAGTGCACCTAACTGAAAATCCTAACATGAAGTGTAGCTCGAAGAAACTTCATTTGAAGGCTTGGAACCTCACGCTTTATTCCATATTGACAGTGTAGATATATTGAGTTGATTGCTTATATTGACTACGATTAAACAGAGGCAAGAGAGGAGTTGTAGAGTCAAAGGCGTAGATTAAAGAATAATAATAAAAAAACTTATTTTATTTTTTCATCTGTTCTCCTTGGATGTCTGACTCACTTCGGAACCAACCACCAAGGCCCGAGACCACATTTTAGCCAAGTCATGGGATCAATTTTACATTTGATTCTGGGCTCTAAGGGCATCAAAATTTTTGGTTTTAGGATATTGGGTCATTTTGGAGTCTTAGATTTTCCACTGTACGTGGTTAGCATTAGATTTAAAGCCACTATAATTGACTGAAAACAATGTCAATTTTCTCATATAAAAAGATAACCAAGGATTTGAGAGTCGCCTCTCAGCAGTAACGTCACGGTTTAGATTGGAAAAAATGCTAGCAAAATGCAAGAAAATCCTTTGATATATGTTAGTTGACCTAAATATTTATACTTGATAGTGAAATTGTGAGGAAAGTTTTCCCAGTTATTTGTAGCTTTGTACTTATTGGTTAACTGTTAGGGGGGGGTGGGGGCGGGGGACGGGGGAAGTGCAAGCCTAAATGCTGTTTCTCTTTCTCATCTCTCTCATTTGCTCTGGTTGACATACAAAATAATACAGGAAATGCACATTTCATATGTAAATATTACCATACTATATCCTTTTATTTTATTTGTATAGTGGTTAAATAACACATCATACATCTTTATAACTGTCATAATCTCTTTTTGGGTTATTTTTTATATAAAATTTCTACATTTTTTCTTTTCAAAATAAAATAATAATTGCAATATGACTAATATTTTAATAAAATCAAGTTGGGAGGATTTTAAATATAGAAAAAATCAAGCTGCAATTTTGAATGGAATTAAGAGCATTATTGTATCTATTATACCAAAAAACTAAAGAGACAATGTAGATTCAAAATCAAATTAAATAATTATTGGATGAATCTACATAAAATTAAGTCTAAGGACATAATTAGATTTTTAATAGGCCAATTTAATTAAATCATGAGCCAAATTAAAGTTTAATCATGTTTAATAATTAATTTGGGTCCAATTGAAGAATTTAATTAGGTGTAAGAACTTAATTAAACTTTAAATGGGTCAAATTAATTTTATGAGGAACTTAATTAGTGAAAAATTAAGTTTGGGAGCCTAATTTAAGCTTAATTGAGAAGATTTGAATTTTAGAAGATCAAATTTAATTTTACAAAGTCAATTGGTTCAAATCAAGGGTAAAATTGCAAGATAATTAAAATTTAAATATCA
Source organism: Populus euphratica (assembly GCF_000495115.2). Lineage (NCBI taxonomy): Eukaryota > Viridiplantae > Streptophyta > Magnoliopsida > Malpighiales > Salicaceae > Populus > Populus euphratica. The sequence continues at coordinate 266,205 of NW_011500091.1, forward strand.
ATTAAGGGTTCAATAAAAGAAATTCATAGCTAAGGATTATTTTGCAAAAGACACTAAATTGTGGGAACCCAATTGGCTGAAATTAAGGTAGAAATTAAAGAGATTTGAAAGTTTAATCATCAAATAGAAGCTACATTAAAGAAATCCAAGACTATAGACCAAAATTAAAAGGTCATTCAAATCCGAGGCTGAAATTGAAGTTTATCAGGGGTAAAATTGCACAAAATTAAAAGTTTGAAGTCAATCAGGAGTATAATTGAGAGAAATCACAAATCAAAAAACTAAATTGAACTTTACCAAAACAACGCTATTTTGGTAATTGGTCATCATCTTCTTCTTCTTTTTCCTTGAAAAGACTACTTTTGAATTGCTTTTTAAGGGCATTTAATGCTTCAACTCTCTACCAAATTTGATAAAAATTGCATGAAAATAATAGTCTGACATCTTATTACACCCTAATATGGTATTTTCAGGCAATGGTCATGGTGTTGGCTAACACGACTAAAAGATTGATATCTTCTCTCAAGTGCAGGAGTGTCAAAGTAATAAATAACCCAATAAGACCGGGGTCAAACCACAAGGAGGTTAATTGTATAAATTATAAATAACAACAACAATAAGAATAATAATAACAACAACAATAGTAATAGTAATAGTAATAGTAGTAATAATAACAATAATCATAATAATAACAGAAGAAGAAGAAGAAGAAGTTTATTACAACTTTAAGATAAAAGATCAATGTGAGGATTAAACAATAATAACAACAAATGTCAAGGTTAGAGGATCCACTAATGGTATTTCAAACAAGTATAGTATAAACTCTTATTATTCAATTGGAAACCACACATAAAGAAGGTTCCAATCAGATTATAAATTGTTAACATGATTACATTAGTTATCTTATTCGAATAATGCTAATACTTGTAAATATTGTCAGGTATTTATTATTATAACTTATGTTAACAACAAATCATGACTAATTATTGAATGGGTGGCCACATCTTGATTTGGTGACAATCCTTATCTTTTTGTTTGAATAAAATATCATTGATAACATCAGAATTTGAATTAACCTTCTACATGAAAGTTTTAGAAAATTGTCTGAGCTTTCCAGAAAAAAATTAAGGTCATTTGGATTTCTAGAACTCGAGATATAGGCTGAACATTGAACAGTGTCTAGGCTACAAGACATATTTAAACTTCTATGTTGTTGCTAAGTTTGGACTTACAGACAACAGAATTGACTCTTGACTTCCCATGAAAGTTTTAGGCCTATGTTTTAGATTTCCATCCATATAAAGCAGACCTAAATCTGAGATTTACAACTCCATATATGACTCAATAACCAAACATTGTTCCAGTTTGGATTACACCAACATCTCTTTTCTAAACTTGGTCTTCTTTTTGTCCTTTCAATTTCAGTACTTCAACTCATCAATTAATCCTTTTATTTGTGTGATAAGCTTGCATTTAGGATGAATTTTTACCATAAATTAAAGGTACTTGATGGTATCAAAATTGTTATTATAAAACATGTTTTAGTTAAGGAGTTATTGATACTTCAAGTGCAAAATAATGATATAAAACCTTGATAAAAATGCACTTTTAAGTACTAATCATCGGCCTAAAAAAGCTAACTTAAATAATCTTCAACTATTAAATTTGACCGTTCATGATGTCCACTTTGAGCCAACAATTAGGATCCTTCAAGGTAGAATCAAGGGCTAAGATTTGGCACCGTTAAAGACAAAATGTTTCTCTTCCATCCCCTATAAATAAGATTGGATTCCATGCCCTAAGCATAAAGAAATTGAGTGTAAATTTGATAGAAAACCAACTTCTCTCCCTAGTTTTTTTTTTCTTTTAGCCGACAATTCTCTTTTTTTTTTTTTATCTCTCTCCACAGTGTTTTCAGTCGCCACAACCTTAGCACAACCATGAACAACTACAAGGTAAACCCTTTTAGTTAAGGAGTTATTGATACTTCAAGTGCAAAATGATGATATAAAACCTTGATAAAAATATACTTTTAAGTACTAATCATCGGCCTAAAAAGGCCAACTTAGATAGTCTTCAACTATCAAATTTGACAGTTCATGATGCCCACTTTGAGCCAACAATTAGGATCCTTTAAGGCTGAATCAATGGCTAAGATTTGGCACCATTAAAGACAAAATGTTCCTCTTCCATCCCTTATAAATAAGATTGGATTCTATGCCCTAAGCATGAAGAAATCTTATGCAAATTTGACAGAAAACCAACTTCCCTCCCTAGTTTTTTTTCTTTTAGCCAACAATTCTCTCTTCTTTTTTTATCTCTCTCCATAATGTTTTCAGTCGCCACAACCTTAGCACAACCATGAACAACCATAAAGTAAACCCCTTTATCAACCCATCTCTTTGCTAGTAATAGAAACCACAACCTCCAATCTCTTCTTCTTTTTTTCCACCATAAATTTCTTCTTCTTCCTGCACCACAGGAACACAACCACCATCTCATTAATGTCGTGAGCCACTAGCATTTCCACTGTTCTCTGTAAGACCAGAGATGACAATTGTAATCAATGATTCTGCCAGCAAATGTAAACTGGGTTGGACTCGTTTCGGCCTTGCCCAAATGGTTGGGAAGGGTCTAGCCTACCCCTAAAAAAAGAAGAAAAAGGAGGAGGGTTTATTGGGTTGTTAGTTGGCTAACCCGACTAAGTTGGGCTAGCCCTATTTAAGCCTAACCCGTATGGCTTGGCCAGATCCACCTCAATTTATATTTCATATAATAATAATAGAAAACAAAAAACAATCCAAAAAACATCCGAGGGTTATTTCAAAATATTTGTGATTTTCTCGTAAGTTTTTTCTATAATTTTATGTAATATCGGGCTGTATATTACATTGTAAGATACAGATCCAATATTAAAATATCTGGTATTCTTCAAAACTTTTCTATTTTTTTAAATTAAAAAAATCTCAAAAATATTTTAAATTAATTTCCCTTTAAAAAACAAAAGATATTTTATTTTCATACATATAGTCAAATCATAAAAGTTCTCTAAGCATATTTTCGTAAAAAAACAAAACATTACATTTTTCTCATGTTTTAAAATGTAAAATGAATATCTTAATCAGTTTATGATTATCTATTAAGGTTTAGGCAAAGCATCAAAAATCTTTCATTAATCATTTTGTTTATTTTATAATTAAAGTGTTGGGATTTAGGTGTAGACTTTCATATTTTGGGGTATAAAATTACATTGTAAAGTATATCCTCAAGTATTAAAGATACAAAGTACAAAATAAATATGATGCTAAAATTTAGACTCTAGAATAATGAGGATTTAACTCAATAAGATAGAGACTTCCTAACGAAGAAATCTACTTTGAACCTTAGACGAGACCAATAAATAAAAACATACAACCTAAAAAAACAATCAAACAACAATGCAGTTTACCTTAAGTAAGGTGCACAAGGGGTGATGTGACTTCTCTTTACACAACTAATCCCTTACTTAGACTCTTGCAGATCATAGGTTTTCTAGTAACTATAATACTAGGTAGCCACTCCTGAATCTTATAATTATAATTTTATGATTATACCTAAACCTTCCTTTTTCAACACACACCACTCAAGAGCCAGATGTTGTCATCACTAGACGACCCTCGCGTACGCCTCGCTATAATAACAAAAGTGAATCTTGTTATTGGTTATTGGTTAATAACATGACTAATCAAAGTCTCACTCAAATGAAACTAAACTTAAAATACCATGATGATAGCAGAACGAAAGTGATGCTCTCCTAATTAAAGTTATGATTTAAGAGAGTCGACACCTAATATTATGGTCACTAGAAAACCTACGGTCTGCAATAAATCTAAGTAAGGAAACTAGTTGTGCAAAGGAAAGACACATTATCCATAATGTACTCTACTTAAGGTAAGCTGCATTGATAATTGATTATTAATCTAAATCATGTTTTTATCCATTGGTTTCATCTAAGTTTCAAGGTAGATGTTCCTTTGTGAAAAGGTCTCTTTCTTATCGGGTTAAATCCTAAACGTTCTAAAGTTATATTTTAGCATCACATTTATGTTTTTTTGTATCTTTAATACTTAAGGGTATATTTTACATTGTAATTTTATACCCCTAAATATTAAAGTCTACAATTAAATCCTAATACTTTGAATAATAATTAAAAAAAATTCTTGTGAGATTTTTGGTATTTTGACCAAATCCTAATGTATAATAATAAACTCATTATGATATCCATTTTATATTTAAAAAATATGATAAAAATACAATTTTGTTTTTTAGAAAATATGCATGAAAAAAACTTTAGAATTTGATCGTATGTATAAAAACAAAACATATTTTTTATGTTTTTGAAATGAGGAAATATTCTTAAAAAGTTTTGGATTTTTTCTTTGAAATTTAAGAGAAAACCAAGTATTTTAAATATCACGTCTCTATCTTAGAGTATAAGTTTATAGTATGATATTAAAAGAAATTCTTTTTAAAAAATATTTTTGCGTTTTTGAAATTAGAGAAAAAAAATTTTGAATTTTTATTTTGAAATTCTAGAGAAAAATAAATTATTTTTAATATTGGATTTGTATATTACAATATAAGTCTATAGTCTAATATTAGGCAAAAACTGTTTGAAAAAACTCACGAGGAATCCACAAATAATTTCAAAATGATCCTTGAACTTTTTTTTTTTAGAATCTTCTTTTAGATTTTTTTAATGGCGTGTTTGACTAAACCCCAAAATACAAACAAATTAAAACTAAAAAAAAAAAACTTAAGGCATGCTTAAAATCAGAGACATTAAAATTTCTTAAGGTCTTGTTTTGCAATAAACCTTAATGATCCAAACAAAATTTTATTTTCATAACGAAGTTGGCACAAGCCAAAAAGCCACCGTTAGCTTTTGGGTTTGGCCTAACCCAGCCATATGAGCTGGCTTATTAGGCTTGAGGCCGAAACCCTCGCATTTAGGTTGGGCTCAAGACCTACCCAACTTGATTTTTGTTGGGTTAAAAAATGACCCAAAAAGCTTTTATCTTATAAACCAAGCTAGCTACGTGGGGTTATATAGTATCCTAAGTCAAGAAGAAATGAACATTCAAAATCTTGCTTACAAATTGTCTTCAATCAAATATAGGACCTTGAGTCCAAAATACAAAAATCTTTAAATAAAGTAAACACATTCCAACTAAGAACATAAGGGTTTTTCAACTAACAACCACGCAAAACATGGTTCGATTTAGCTAAGGAAAAACTCTTATCCATTAAATTCACTATGAACTCGTAAATATTGTTATTATGTTGCTCACATCTTATAAGCCCTAAAATTACATCCCCTTCCAATATAGCTAAATATATTTCCTACTAGCACATCTTATCTTTAAGTTTAACTCACAATCAAAACTCATTATGTATATGTAAGCAACACCACTAGGGTTAACAACACAATGTCACACGAAATTGTCACATCAATAATAATCTTCATAACTTTACTATTTCATATCTTTTCGCATATCTTCAATCTGATTTGGCCATACAATAGAACTAGAGCCTCACATTTATTCTTAGTATTATATGATCTATATCTTAGCATGATAGGTTGCAAGGATGTTTATTGTATGCTCACTAATGCTTCCAACATTAAGTTTCAACCACTCTTCCAATGTTATGGAGAGATGATAATTTGCTAGCAACACTATCAGCATCTTATGTATCAAGTTAGTGCCATTATGCACCTCTTCCCGTTGTGATCATCCTGCAATGTATGCCTTTTACCATTAATCCCTTCCAAATTCATAAATTCCACTAGAACACAACTAGTGTTGTGATAACAAATATAACAAATTGTGATTTTATAAGCAATTAAGACAATAATTCAACCTCACATACATGAAAATATGGCCAATTTTGTTTTTTTGTTTATTTATTTACCGACTCATCATGATAAAATCTTTCATTTTACAATTATGTCAAAATCAATAAATCCTTTTCTCTTTTATTTTTCATTTACATTAACCTTTTTAACACTTTAACATATGTTTCATTTTTTATTCACAACTTTCACCTTTTTAGAATTAGTGAGTTACTTTCTTAAATGATACTTAATATATTTTTCTTTTCTATTTTAACCTTCCTTTTTGACTTATGAATCCACATGATAAGAATTTCATTTTTCTTTAGCCTTCCATTTAGGATTACCAACTCTAATTGTTTATCATATTCACTGGCAAGATGGAATGTTAATGATATCTTTCTTATCTCAGTACGTTTATATACTTTAACATATTGGAACATTCATTTAATATCCACCTTCTTTAGCATAATTTACTCAAACAAACCTCCTTAGGGAATATCCATATTACTCATTTAGGCCCCTTTTCATAATACTATGATTTATCAAATTAAATAGATATATTTGTTCAATTTAATTAAATTTTAGTAAAGTTTTTCCTATAGTGGACTCTATCTAAAATATTATTTGTGTAATAACCTATAAGAAAATCAACATCACAATCACAACCACTCGTCACCATGCAAAACAATCCACTTATCAGTTCATAGGTAGCTTCAAGTATACAATAAACTATCATTCCTCATATTCATACAAAACCTATATTTTATCCATCCCAATGTAATAATAAATTTCATACTATATTAATTGAAACATCATACATGCATAAATAATTCTAAATTATTACAATTATAAGTTTATATACAAACATTCCTAACTTATTAAATCTATAAGTTTACTATAAGTCATCCAAAAACATATTAAAAGGAAGATAACATTTTAAATACATAATAAAAGGTGATAAAACTAAAGTTTACCTAGCTATAACAAAAGAATATAGCTACATCACTATTGTGTAACCTAAAACATATATACATATGGTTGCTATCAATTTAAATTTGCAAACAAATTGAGTCATATGCAACTAATATTAATATTAGAGAATCATAACAATTCTTCCCAAGCACCATCATTAAAACATAATTTTTTTTTGCCTCTTATTGACCATACTACCTATTTATGATTATCTCGTAGGGTTTAGCTAAAGCATCAAAAATCTTTCATTAATCATTTTGTTCATTTTATATTTAAAGTGTTAGAATTTAGCTGCAAACTTTAATAGTTAGGGGTATAAAGTTATATTGTAATGTATACCTTTAGGTATTAAAGATACAAAGTACAAAATAAATGTGATGCTAAAATTTAGACTTTAGAATGATTAGGATTTAACTCAATAAGATAGAGACTTAGACAAGACCAATAAATAAAAACACATCCTAGAAAAACAATCAAACAATAATATGATTTATCTTAGGTAAGGTGCATTAGAGGTGATGTAACTTTCCTTTGTACAACCAGTCCCTTACTTAGACTCTTGCAGATTATATATTTTCTAGTAACTATAATACTAAGTAGCAACTCCTAAATCTTATAATCATAATTTTATGATTATACCAAAACCCTCAATTTCAACACACACCACTCAAGAGCCAGACGTTGCCGTTACTCGACAAACCCGAGGCGCGCCTCGCTATAATAACAAAAGTGAATCTCGTTATTGGTTATTGGTTGATAACATAACTAATCAAAGTCTCACTCAAATGAAACTAAACTTACAATGCCATGATGATAGCAAAACAAAAGTGATGCTCTCCCTATTAAAGTTTCTCTACTATACCAAAATATATTAAGCACTTGTCTTTGTAGAGACTTTGTCACCACGAAGATTGTTATGACGTGTATGTTGTTGAATGACATAGTTGCCTCCTGGAATAAAAGGGTTTGAGTTTAATCATAAAGTTATGATTTAAGAAAGTCATCACCTAATATTATAGTCACTAGAAAACCTATGGTCTGCGATAATCTGAGTAAGAAAACTAGTTCTGCAAACGGAAGACACATTATCCCCAGTACACCTTACTTAAGGTAAGCTACATTGATGATTGATTATTAATCTAAGTCATATTTTTGTTCGTTGGTCTCATCTAAGTTTCAAGACAGATCTTCCTTCGTGAGGAAATCTTTTTCTTATCACGTTAAATCCTAACCATTCTAAGGCTATATTTTAGCATCACATTCATTTTCTATTTTGTATTTTTAATATTTGATGGTATATTTTACAGTATAATTTTATACCCCTAAAAATTAAAGTATGCAACTAAATCCTAATACTCTAAATAATAATGAAAAAGAATTGTTGTGAGATTTTTGGTGACACGACTAAAAGATTGATGTCTTCTCCCAAGTGCAGGAGTGTCGAAGTAATAAATAACCCGGCAAGACCAGGGTCGAACCACAGGGAGGTTAATTATACAAATTATAAA
>NW_011500091.1:279645-311033 GCF_000495115.2 Populus euphratica
AAAAAAACTCCAAAAGAAAGAATCCCGACGGATTCATCATTCTATCTATAGTTCCATTGGTAAAGTTACTGATGGAATATTGATGGAGTTATTCTGTCCCTAGAAATGTCAGTGATTATAATATATGCAGTAAATATTTTGTAATTTTGAATTTAAAAAATTTAAATATTTTTTTTTCTTTTCATTTTAGTACACCATTTTTTAAAAATCTCATACAAAAACACGCAACAAAATTTAAAAAGTGCCTTGGGCTCTGAATTCTCACAACCAGGGAGATAGCTTTCAGAGACCGTCTACGTATATACAATTATAAAATATAAATCCATAATCATACAAGATGGATGGTAAGCAACAAAACGTTAGCGTCGACGTCTAAATCCATAATCATACCAAGATCTGGTCTTTGGCTTTATTCAAATTATACACGAGGTTACACAGAGGTTTAGACTTATGGAAACGGGATTGATGGGTTAGAGTTCAGGGGCAGATGTAGAGGAATTTCCAATCCATGATTTATCAGATGGAGGAAAGAAGTCTTGTGTGCTGTTTAAACTCTGGTCTGTGACCTGCTGATAGTGGCCTTTGACACGTTTGGAGTGTAACTCATCACCATAAATGCTAGGATCTGAGGTCACCTCCGGGATGCTGGTCTGTCCTTCAAGCATGCTTACCACTTCTGACATTGCAGGCCTTATAGATGGAGAAGCATTGGTGCATAAGAGAGCCGCTTTGATCATCCTCTCAGCCTCTTCCTTGTTGAATTCAGACTGCAGCTTTGGGTCCACTATCTCCATTAAGTTTTCCTTTTTTTGCAATACATGGGCCTGGGACGACAATTTCATAGACAAATAAGAAGGAAGCCATGATATTTTACCAAATTGCCATGTTTTGCATTGAGAACTGATGCCTCACGCGTCATTAATTCAGGATAGCAACGGAAACAGACTGACGATGATTTACCCAGTCAAGAAGACAAACATTTTCGTTCTCTGGCCTGTAAATTGAGTTGCTCTTTCCACTGACAATTTCTAAGGCGACAACCCCAAAACTATAAACATCTGCTTTATCTGTTAGATGCCCCCACAGTGCATATTCTGGAGCTATATATCCTCTGAAATATATATATTTTTAAAAAAATAATAATGCAAAATTAGTGCCCTTCAGAGACTTGAGGAGTATCACTATCAATAAACTTCAGGAATTAAATTAGTCTCAATACAGCATACCTTGTTCCAGCAACTCGAGTGCTAATATGAGTGTTCTCCTCTTCATTGAGCTTAGCTAGTCCGAAGTCTGATATCTTGGCATTTAGATCTTTGTCCAGTAATATATTTGTACTTTTGATGTCCCTGTGAACGATCCTGATTGCAGATCCTTCATGGAGAAATGCTAAACCTCTGGCTATTCCAACACATATCTTATACCTTGTTGGCCAATCCAGCATCAGAGCACTTGTTTCGGAACCTGCTCCTAATAGGATTGTTGATAAGATCATTTCATGTTTGTTAGTTGATGTAGTGTTATCAAAAATATTTTTTTACTGGAAATTTATCAACTAATGCTACTATGGTTACCAAAAAGTGCACGAGAGAGGGAGTTGTTTTCCATGTACTCGTACACCAGAAGCAACTGGTCTCCTTCAATACAGCATCCATAAAGCCTTACAAGATTGGGATGCTGTAAACAAGATATCATGCCTATTTCGTTCACAAATTCACGGTTTCCTTGCCTGGATTTTGGAGATAGCTGCTTAACAGCAATAATAGTACCATCTGCTAATTCACCCTGCATTGGAAGTCAATCACGCATCTAAATGCTATAGTGTTTTTGGGGCGGATTCACCCATGCATGATTCCTATAATAAAATTGTGATAATATGAAAAATTCATTAGATGACAAACCTTGTATACGGATCCAAAACCACCCTCTCCAATCTTGTTTTCTGAATTGAAATTGTCAGTGGCCGCTTTTAGCTGCCTCAAGGTGAAGGAACCGGTTTTCAAATCCAGCCCTTTAAGCTCTGCACGTAACAGTTGGTATGGGATGATGACAGTCAGGAGACATATGGTGAAATAATAGAAATCCTTGAAAATCATATATCCATGCACTACGCGCATTCTTTAGTGTGATTCGCCATTATTTAGAAAATTAAGAGTAGACTCAGTGTGCGGAAATGACTGATTTTACAATACCTCGTTCTCTTGTGTATTTGTCTCCATAGCAGAGCTTCCAATAAAGGACACCCATTACCAAGAAAACAAGGAATACTGCTGAAGTGACAACTCCGATCACAATAGGTTTCTTTCTTGTTTCCTCAGGTTCTGATAGCAAATAAAATTGCAAACGCAAAGAAGGCTAAACATCCCGTCAAATGGATAATAAACATTAACGCTGTAAAGACACCGGACCGCTATAGCACAGTTCAATTCTCACCTTCACAATAAGTTCTGTTACCTGAAAAACCACAGATCATGGAAAGATTCTTAGATGGGATGATGATGTGAGTGGCAGAAGCTTACAGTTACAGTGACAACAAAAATCAGGCAAATCACTTATGTAGATTGGTTTATGAGACACATTAAATTTGTTTAATCTTGTTTCACATTCTCTCAGCTCTTTCCTACATTAGTTAGGGGAGGAAAAAAAAACCCAGAAAGCTCAGAAAATTGAAATAGAAATGAATTCAGTGGTGTCCTTCTATTGTATAAATTAAACTCCTTGAAGTCAGTAAGTTTCAAATGAGAGGCAGAAAAAGAACATGTAACATACCTGAACATACGGATATAGCAGAAATTATAGGACCATAATTTCCTCTTATTGGAATGGTAGTAGTGCCTTTTCCAGCCCAGTATAATCGGATCTCCAGGGTACGGTCTGTCACAGTGGTGGTGAATGCTCTCGTGAAATTTCTGTTAGATCCTTTGGCTTCCTCTGTAAAGTTAAAATCCTTTCGCACTTGTATTCCCTGGAACAAAGTTCCGTACTCAAAAGGGTTTCTTTGAAAAAAAAGAAAGAAAAAAGACATCCACACTCTCTTCGGAAGGAAAAGATAATTAATTACCTGAATGTAAATATCAAAAACACGCCTTGCAACTTTGTTGTACAGTTTTTCATCTGTGAATTGTATCTCAGCAAAGTGGAGTCTGACAGTGTAATTCCCATTTTCTAGACAATATCCATAATAAGTGACAGACAGGGGAGTTTTACGTGCTGTTGCATACAATCCAAAGTCAACTAGAGAAATATTAGAATTTGATTGAAGCGTATATTTGTTATCATAGAAATTTTCATCATCCATGAAATCTCCGGTGCTGCTGAATCCCCAGTTTGATCCTGATCTATTATAACTCCTTGCAGCAGCATTACTTCCACTATCTTGATCACCTTCATACAAGATTTTCCCATTCTTTACATCTTGTCCACCACAGTTTATATGAAATGAACGATAATCTGCAGCACATAAAACTAGTATACCATTAGACATGTTTAAATTTCCGTTTTGTCATACTTATAGAAGCATATCAATAGGGAATGAGTTTACTTTACTACAAAGCTTCAAAACTATGACTAGTCACTGGTCAACACTTCATCAAGTGGCTTGCCATTGTCAGATTAGTTCAACCCAATGAATTCCTTCTGTCAACTTTTGGTTTCTGACGGTGAAACCAGTGGTCAAGTTCTACTTCAAACCACGTTTTGATGTATAAATTTTCCAACAAAGTGACCATGAATTGACCTTATTAGTTTTTCGAGATAGAATCTAATTAAAAAGCTAACAATCATCAATGTCATTCAAACATTGAAGTACATTGATAAACTTTAATGGCACACTCGGATTTTATGAAGTGCACAAGTTCTTAATATGAAAATAAGAGAACATACATTTTGGGCACCGAGATATCCTTGAGCATGGAAGAAGATCGCTTCTGTATATCATGGAAATTATAGTATGTGAGAATAATAAATGGTTTTGTAGATTGAATTCTAAGAATCAGAAAAAGCCTCGGAATCAGAATCAAAACATGCTTAAAAAAATTGTATCACTCAAGGAAAGTATTCAAGATGTGTCTGCTCTTTGAAAAAATGATAAGCATTATACTTTGAGCATAAATTAATTTTGAATATCTATCTATTCTGCTTAGGTAGGATTTAAAGATGTATTATAGTTTATTATTTAGTTACAATATCAAAATATGTTTTGTCTGAATTCCACGTTCATCTGAAGTAATTGTATCTGTCTCTGCAACTCTGTACTCATGATAGCATATGCTGTTATCGCAAATAGGTACAAGATCTTCCTAGTAATTCTTTGACCCTGTTGGATTTTTTGAAATCACATACAGCAGAATCTCTATTGCTAAATTTCATCTCCAGAAATATAAATACGAAAAACATTGCAGTCCACAGAGTATAAAAGAAGAGCCTTACAATTTATTATTGCTGGACGAGCTTCGAAACCAATTTATATTATTCCTGATTTATAAACTCAAACCATTCAGTTTCAAAATCACCTAGAAGATCCCATTTCAAATATTTATGAACAATATCCTTACTCGTTACTGCTGCTGCATCTTGGTGACCGTGAAAAGTTATTGTACGAAACATCGCTGGAAAAGATCAAGTAAACCATAAATCTAAATACAAACTTCCACAAGGTTAACAAATAATGAGAATATATAAACTTCACGATGCAAGCGCTAGAAATGCACTAGCTTTCATATAATGGTTTTTCTTTTATTGATGGTGATGGCTTGGATGACTAAGATTTAATTGTTTTCAAGGAAAATGGTTTATTAATTTTTTTTAGAATTAATCTGCTGGAATTGATGGATTATTTAAGAGGTATCAATGATAATTTATCAATTTTAATGTTACGTTGAAAATTAAAAAAAAAAATTAATTTTTTTATAGAATGAAGGATAATTAAATTGTATTAATTTAAATTGAATAAATTAAAATAATCAGTGTACTCTATAGAAATCAGGTATAGAATATAAAATATGAGAGCAGGCTATAGTGTCGCTATCTTAAGCATCCTACGATCTGGCTCGAGCCAGCAAATCAATAGTCAATCAAGAGTTGGTTTAAGGCCATGTTTGTTTCCCGGAAAACAGTTTCCGGGAAACCACTTTCCAAACTTTCCTGTGTTTGTTTGTTATTAGGAAAGTTGGTCAACGGAAAACATTTTCCGGTCAACAAAAAACACTTTCCAGTCAACGGAAAACATTTTTCGGTCAACGAAAAACACTTTCCGATCAACGGAAAACACTTTCTGGTCAACGAAAATATTTTTTAGTCAAAAAAATTTTTACTTAATTTTCAAGAAAGTGTTTTCCTTTTTAGCTGTATTTGTTTTCTGAAAAGTGGTTTCCAGGAAAACACTTTCCAAACTTTCTTGTGTTTGTTTTGCAGAAAGTGATTTTTGGGAAATCACTTTTCAAACTTTCTTGTGTTTGTTTGCTGTTAGGAAAGTTGATGAATGGAAAACACTTTCCAGTCAAAGGAAAATTTGGCTTGATTTTCAGGAAAGTGTTTTCCTGAAAAATTTGGGAGGAAAACACTTTCCGGAAGTTGTGAAAAGTTTAGAAATGTCATTATTTGCTGATTATATCAAATTTGATCCTCAAACTTTTGATTGCTATATATATTTTGTTTTGAATATTTATTTTTCAATTTCATTTCTTAAAATTTAATTTTTATATTTACTTTGGTCCTCCAAAAGGAAACAACTTTCCTGCAAACAAACGGGGCCTAAGAAGACATTATTGTTGTGACGGCCAATCTAAGGACCCAAATAGAGGCGCAGTATAAAGAATGAAATAGGAAGCAATAGGAGAAGATGATGATGTACATCTCAACTCATTATCCTTCTTCTTAGAAGAGCATCTCTAAAGAAAGAAACTGCTTGGAAGAGCCAAATTGATAATGTAAGTATGATTTTTTTTATATATACACTTCAACAAAAAAAAAAATCATTTAGAAAAGCCAATTGTATTTTAATATATTTAAAATTGATACAACTATTTATTCACACACACACAATAACATTAGCCTTTAAATTATTTATGAAAATTTTCTTTTATAAATTTTTACTTCAAGAAATTTTTTGAATGGAAGATAGCTTATAATAATTTTATGAGGAAGATTTGAGAGAATCACACTCCAATTATGAAAGATTCAATCCAAAATTATTTTTTTATTCCAAATATTAAAATTTTATTTTTTATTTATTAACAAATAATTAATTTAATTTGTATCATATAGGTTGCATGATTTTTTATATGAGACATAAAAGAAAGCCAAAAATATATGAAAGAAGAGAGCTTTTATGTTAGAATGATGCGATAGTTTGAAAAGATTTTGGATCATCATACGTCTCAAAAGTTGTAATGACAAAATATATTTAGTATGTGATGTCCACACATTTCACTTGATGATAGGATTTTTTTTACATCCATTTTTTTATTAGTTGTTTTTATAAATATATTGAATTGACAAAAACTTTTATTGCATTCTATAATTTTTGTATGCGAGCCAAGCTTGATAAAACTTTTTGTTGAAATGCATGTGCGGAGTGATGATCATAAAAAAACGATGTAGCAGTTCGTTGATAGTCGAACTCAATATTTTGTGGTATGTTGGTGTTTAATTATTTTTTTCCTAAGTTATTATGTCCTTGAATTTGATGAATTCATTTTTTCCTTTATAGGATACATATAACAGCCGGTTTAAGGAGAGATATGGGGATGAGCTTTCGACCTATTTGGATATCGGTTCGGATTTATGGCTGTAGGGAGAACCATTTGGTGGACCTGATAGAAATCAAGTGTATGGACTCTTTAAAACTATGATTGAGAATTTATGAATGACCCGTAGAACTTCAACTGTTGGATGCTCACAATCAATTCTAAGTAATCAAAGTTTGGAGTTCGCAATGATGTTACAACAATAGGTACAAGATCGGACAATCTATCTTAATGATAAATATGATGACTCACTACTGGTTATAGAGAATTTTGTCAATTGGCAATGGAGATGAGATTATAGATGGGTGGTTCATGTCAAGGGTGAGCAAAAAAACCACAAATCGATTAAATTGAGAAGACTAGAAAACAAACAACCAAAAAAAGTAAACCCTGAAAAAAAAAATGATTACATCAATTATAATATTTTAAAAAAAATTTAGTTTGGTTTTGGTTTCATAAGCTTGAAATTAAAAAGCAGAATCAAACCAGTTTAATTAAGAAATAAATCAAACCAAACTAAACAGAAAAACCGAACTAAACTGAAAAAACTCATTAGTAAGTCCAAAAAAACCCTAAAAACAATATAATTTTCAATTTTTAATATCAAATAACTGAACTGAACCGAAACTGAATCAAATCAAATTGAATCAAAACCAGTCAATTGAGTTTTAGTTCTTAACTTAAAATAACCAAACTGAACCCAAACTGGTTTTTGTTTGATTTTTGTTTTTTTTTTCTCTTTTACAAATTTTAGTTTGATTGTTTTTATAAGTAGAAACCGAACCAAACTGAAAATGATCACTCCTAGTTCATGTGCACCCCTTAATTGCCCCTATGTTCCTAGTGACAACCTATCTCTTCCTCCTCATCCATTGTTGTCTTTATTTTAAATTTATTGCATTTGATTGTAAAAAAATAAAATAAAATTGATATACTTTATCCGTCTATAAATTCATCGATATATTTATTACCGACAGATTCACCGACAATAGTTTTTTCAATAGATCATTTCTATTTGTGAGTCTTTCGGTAACATATATATTGATGGATTGCTAGTGTAAACACCAACAAAATTTATCGATAAAACTACTAAATGCGGTAGTGTTCCATGTTAAAAAATATAATTTATCTACAATTCATGGTTCTCTGTCTCTCTACTCATTAACCTCCTTATGCGCATGAAATATAAGCATATCATGAAGAATTATTTAGGGGATATTTAAGAATATGATAATGTTTGTAATTTAAAGTAATTTTCGCTTGGAAATACATCAAAGTAATATTATTTTTATTTAAAAATTATTTTTATATCAACACATGAAAACAATCTAAAAAAAATAAAATTAGAAAACACAGTTTCTATTGCGTTACTAAACACTGGCATACTTTGAATGGATTGGAAAAACCCAGGTCAAAGATAACAGGAAAGGGGGAAACTGGGAATGAACTTGTTCATGATGCATAAGAGATAAGCATGAGGAAATTGAATGCAGTGCTGTCAGCGGTGAAACTGCAGTGCAGAGAAGACGACAAAAGTAAGCGGTTTTTTAAATCAAAATTAATTACTTGCAGCTTCCCTCTCAGGTTATATTATTGTGTTTCAGCGCAGAGAGGTCAAATCTCATATTTGTATATTCAGTTAAGGTCATGCAGTTCATAAACTTACAGGCATTAGTCATGGGTCTTCAAGGAAAAAAGGCAAAGCATATCAATATTCAAATAAGTACTGAATCCAATGATGGGTGTAATTTAGGAACATACAGATTTTGGCTGTTTTGGAGGAATGAGTCCTGCACTGTTCCAGTCAGCTTGTTGCCACTCAAAAACCTGGTAAGAACCACACTCATACTTTCAGCATAATTTATTGTGCCATCCTTGATAAGATTTCAATAACCAAATTTCAAATTATCAGACTTTAGCATTGCTCACGTAAACTGTCGTCGTCGTATTGTATTAGGAGGAATCTCCCCAACCAACTTGTTAAAAGTTAAGTCGCTGCAAGAAATTACAGCAAACAAAGTTTTAGGCTTCAGTCTCTGAAGAAGATTTTACATCTTTGTAAATATATTGGCAATAAACAGGTGAATATATATATATATATATATATATATATATATATATGTCTCATAATTAAAGGTTATTAAATTCTTTGAAGTAATCCTCTATTTATATTCTTCCTTGGAGAGTTGCAGTTGCTTGAAATCACTACCTTCTCATAGGAGCTCATCAGTTGTGAAAGTAAGTCAATGTTATGTTAGAAGCTAGTTGTGATTCTTCTACTCACTCTAGTAGGACTTTAGTTATTATATACCCAGGATTATATATTAATGTAGGATCTTTAACTTATACTAACAACCTGATGATTCAGGCAGATCCCACGCACCAGCTGTACATGGAGATCATATTGGAAAAATGTGGCAGAATTGAAATGTATAAAAAGAAATTCTAATTTGCTTAGCAGCAGATGTAAGGCGATGAGTGAAGTTCACACTCACAGTGTTTTTTCCACTTTCCATGCGTTTTCTGGGATTGTTCCAGTTAAATTGATGTTCCTCAGAACCCTTGCAACAAGTTACAGGTTGGTTAAACAGTTCTGAACAGAACATATCCTCAACTTTACTATGAAGAGTTATGAAGCAGTTCACATACAAGAATTGCCTTTCAATCGGCGAGTTAGGTAACTGAAACTCTGGTCCAGGCATATCAGCAATCCTCCTGCATAACAGTAAGAGAACTTGAATAAAAGTTAAATGTTCAATTCCCTTCATTTATCTCTCCCTATCTCACACACTAAGAGAATTCTTCAATAATTAATACAGCAGGAGGTAAGCAGCACAAGAAAGTGGTTTTACTCACAAATCAGACAACTTTTCCAAATGAAAAATCGCAAGAGGTATAGGTCCTTGCAATCCAGTCGCGTACAACTCACTTCATTAGTCACGAAAGGAACAAAAAATCTCAATAAAATGTATCATGTTGCATTAGAATGAATTAAGATCTTGTGAAGATGAACATCTCACAGCTTTTGAAGTTGAGTCCAGTTCCCAATGAACTCGGGTACGGTACCATTAAGATTATTATCATTTACGCGACTGCACATTGAAAATGTTAAATTATCAAAAAAAGAAAAAAAAACGTGTTCAAGGAAAATAAGTGAGGGCTTACAAATCCTTCAAGTCTTTTATCTGCGCAAGTGCCTCTGGCAAGGTCCCCACTAACTTATTGCTAGAGAGTATCCTGCAATTGTTAATTCACGGCATCAAAGCAAAGATTTCAACTAATGAAAACGAAATCTCTGGCAAGTCTTCACAATGAAGAATTTTGTTAAAATTGCTTACAGAGTTCTTAAGTTGACAAGCTTGCCAAGCTCAGGTGGGACAACACCAGAAAACTGATTTGATTCAAGGCTCCTATATATATTTTATAATTGCATTTGATAAAGTGAAATGACCATTAGAGAACAAAGTAAACTAGCATTGCTTGCAATATTCGAATAACTCAAACTAGAGGTAGAGCACTATAACAGATTCAAGCCATACAAGTAGGTGAGGGCGGTAAAACTTCCCAAATGTCCAGGAATATTTCCTGACAAGCGATTTGCAGTAAGCGAGCTGCATAAGAGGTTAGTTAGGAAGTTTTAAGCTCACTCTTACATAGAAAATAAGATAAACCAAGAAGAGGGGTGAATTTATAAATGAGCTTACATGGAAGACAGATTTTTCATCGAAGCCCATTCCACCGGGATTGTGCCGTATAGATAGTTGCGAGTGAAATCTCTGTCATAGACAATGTTGTTGTATAAAAATTATTTTCCATCTTCAAAATTGCTCCAAAAATTAATATAAACGCTTGAAATTTTAATATAAACTGTGACAGACAATGACAAACTCATAATCACATAACATCTGATGAGTATTAATTATCATCGAGGCATCTCAAGATTCATAATCATTTAATGGATTCAGAATTGAGACCTCGAAGCAGAAACAGGAGCCAAATATATATGTCCTTAATTAAGGGTTCTTACATTTTTTGGACATAAGTAAGGTTGGCCAATTCCGGAGGAAGCCTGCCTGGAAGACTGTAATCTTTGAGCTGGCTTTATTGCAAGCAGGAGAGAGAGACATCATTGGTCACAGTTTAGGAAAGCTAAGAAATATATATATATAAAACAAAGAAAAACATAAAAATGTAAAGTAATTAAGAGGCTTACAATGAAGTAATGTGACAGTAATTATCATCAGTGATGCTGCAGTTACATTCGATGGTGCTGTTCCCTTCTAAGTTTGGTGGAGCAGAAGTCAGTTCTGTCTTAACGAGTCCATTCGGTTGACAACTATCGACGAACTTCAAGGGTAGCTGGCCATCCTCGTTTACTGTCTTACCGATTTGTCTTAACGCTTCAACTAGGTTTTTTTTTTTAAAAAAAAAATAATAATTGATGAGGAATGTGCACCATTCAAAACATTCTCAATAGTTTGTAGATTAATAATAATAATAATAATAAATAGATTATTATTTCAAAAAATAAATAATTTGGGCTTCTCTAACACTAAAAAGCCTATTTATTGTATAGCTAGAAAGAGTTACAAAAATTAGATATGTCTAATCCCAACAAGGGCCCAAATATTGTCAACGTAGTTATCCAAATTCAAACAAAGATGATACTAGGAAGAAATGACTAGTTTTCACCCTCTCTTTTTTCTTTTTTTCTTTTTTTTTTTAAATGTTGTTGTCGTTCCGTCTACTAAAGTCTCAAAATAATAATAAGAAGAAAAACAAATTACAAAAAAGAAGAAGTAACAAAGAAAACCTATATTTTAAGGATTGTATTTTATCTTTGATACATGTATGTTTTTTTAATTTACTATATATATTTTCCTAAATATTATATTTTGAAGAATCTAAATTATCAAACTAATTTAGATAATTCTAATTGAATTATATTTCTCTTCACTCTGAAAAAAATCTTTCGATATTTCTAACTGAATCCTTCCGTTCCTAATTTCCGATTAAAGGTTACAAGTGAGGAGCAAATCTGTTGATGTTCTGATCAGATGAGTTGAACAATTTGAAAGACCTCACTGATCTGATCTCAATATGCATTACTGTGAAAACAAAGAACAGTGCTTGGGCAATTGATTAAGTAGCTAGCAAGGTTGTTCTTACCTTCTCCTGGATGTAGCTGATCAGAAGCAAGCAAAGTAATAGAGCTCGAGAAACTGATCATCACCATAACTTGGCAAAGCTGAAGCATCATTAACATCTTGTGCTGAAAATTGGCTGCAAAAGGTCGAATACGTTTCTATTTGTCGACATGAGACGGGCAGGGAAAAACTCAGATATTTTGAAACATGCTAAGAACATGCGAACAATTTTCTGCTCTTCTTCTTTCTTTTTCTTTCTGCAAA
Source organism: Populus euphratica (assembly GCF_000495115.2). Taxonomy (NCBI): domain Eukaryota; kingdom Viridiplantae; phylum Streptophyta; class Magnoliopsida; order Malpighiales; family Salicaceae; genus Populus; species Populus euphratica. The sequence goes on from NW_011500091.1 coordinate 291,803, forward strand.
TACTGATTGAGGTAGACGGAGACCAATCTCTTTTCCACCTGGTGCTCAAGGACAACACGCTATTTGGAGCTGATGATAGACTCAATTATATAGCTAGTGCATGATTGACAGTCTCGTACTTGCAATTATTTTTATGTTTGAAGAATGGTTTTAGAAAAAAATTAAAATTTTATTTATTTATTTATTTATTTTCAATTAATATTTTTTAAATTTTTTATATTATTTTAATATATTTATATCAAAAATATTTTTTAAAATAAAAAATATTATTTTATTATTATTTTAATATTTTTTTTAAAAAAAAACACCAATTATATATCTTATAAAGCCGCCCTCAATTTTAATGCTTTTGTTAGCCATCATTTGCTTTGAATATTGAGTTTTTTTCCTGCACCGTCACCAAATTTATTTCTCAAACGATCACTCTCGGTATATCACAAAAATACTCTTGTGCATTTGTTATAAAAAATAATAATTAATAATTGTAATTGTCTACGTACCTACCTGTGGGTTATGCAAATATTATAAAACATAGTCTCGTTATTTTTCAGAAAATACTTTGTGAATGTAAACTTTTTATCAGATGAACACACTCTGGTAATTTTTTTTTATTACCTATCCAATTGGATAGTGGTGGAGCTATAATTTTTTGAAATAAGAAAACAAGTTACTAATAAATATTTGATATTATATGTTATATAACTATGTATTATATAAAGAAATTAATTAAATAAATATATATATATATCAATTTAAGAATACTTTTAAAATAAAAAAACTTATATTATAATTGTTATTTTCAAGATTTTATATTTTAAAACTGTTTCATGATGATTTTATTTTTAATCTTATTAAAAATATCTTTCTCAATATATACAATAAATTTTTATTTATCTATTTATAAATCTTCCAAGAACTAGAAAAGTTTTTGACAACAATTCTATGCTGACATATAATATATAATATTTAAAATCATTGCTTAAAAAGAATGTTACAAATTAATGTTATTCTTGCTAATTTATTATTTTGTACAAGTAAATAAATATAAATATTAAATATTTTTTATTTATTTATTATGTTCTTAATTTTTTAAGTTATCCTGTACTTTATTTTTAATCACTAGTAAATTCATCATTATTATTTTTAATATGAAATTCATAACAAAATACTTTTTAATTCATCAAAACTCATTTCAATTCATATTCATTAGCATATAATATTACTCATAAATATATTAATTCAACAAGCCTATGAATTACTATAAACCCCAACATTCTTAATAATTAATTATAAAGAAATAAAATTAAAATTAAATAATAAAACAAACAAAAAAAATAAAGGAAACTTTCCTAAAACATAAAGCAAACTAATTAATAGATTAGTATTTGAAAATAAATTTTATAAAAAAGAGAGTTAGAGGTATAAATAATAAAAAAAAGCTTCAATTAATTAAATTAATTAATAGCTGATAATAAAAATTACCTTCAAAAGCTATTATATTAATATTTTAATATAAATCAATACTTAAAAAAATAAGGGGGCAAATGCGCCTCTTGCTCTATCATGGCTCGGTCACTGTATCCAATGGTCTTTTCTATTAATTTTATTTTTCCAAATTGTTAATAAAGTGTAATTTTTCCAATTTCAATTAATGTCGATTTCGCACCCCACATTACGAATGAAGTTTAGAATGTAAAAATTGATAGGAAATCACCATTTGTGGAGAAGATGAGTTTACAGTGAGGGTTAATGGCTGGCTACGGGAGGTTTTGGTGAGAGGAAGTGGATGAGGCAAGATGATGGTGCCGGTGGAGAGGGCTGTGTTTGTGAGGAAGGGCTAATTCGGCAAGAAAGGGGCTGAAATTTTTGGGCATGAATATTCGGGTTAAATGTTGGACATAATTTATGCGTTGTGTCTTGTGTATTTCTTTCTGGCCCCCAAGCTTTATACTCAGGTCTATATTTATAATTCAAGTGTCCATAGTCATATGAAATTCAAAAATCTCATACAAAAACTTTAAATTTAAATTTTATTAAAAATATTCATAATATCCATCCCCATAAATCGGAAGTATTAATCATTGGCCAGGAAAAGTGTCTGCGGCTCTGAATTCTCACAACCACGGAGATAGATTCCATAGACCGTTTACATTATATAGAATTATAAATCCATAAGCATACCAAGATGGATGGTAAGCAACAAGACGTTGTGTAGACGTCTAAATATTGATCCTCAGTATCATCATTATATGATTACAAACGAAGCTCCAAGCATGTCTTTGGCTTTATTCAATTAAAGACGAGGTTTCACTGATGTTTAAATTTATGGACTCGGGATTGATGGGGTAAAGATCATGGGCAGATGTAGAGGAATTTCCAATCCATGATTTATCAGATGGAGGAAAGAGGTCTTGTGTGCTGTTTAAACTCTGGTCCATGACCTGCTGATAGTGGCCTTCGAGACGTTTGGAGTGTAAATCATCACCATAAATGCTAGGATCTGAGATCATCTCCTGGATGGTGGTCTGTCCTTCAAGCATGCTCACCACTTCTGACATTGCAGGCCTTAGAGATGGAGATGCATTGGTGCATAAGAGAGCCAATTTGATCATCCTCTCAGCCTCTTCCTTGTTGAATTCAGACTGCAGCTTTGGGTCCACTATCTCCATTAAATTTCTCTTTTTTTGCAGTCCATGGGCCTGTGAAAGCGAAAGGTAAAGTATTTGCAGAGAGGAGTAGTGCCTAATCCATCATGGATTCAAGATAGCAACAAGTACATTCTCGTAACTTACCCAGTCAAGAAGACATACGAATTCATTTGTTGTCCTGTAACTCGAATTACTTCTTCCACTGACAATTTCTAAAGCAACAACTCCAAAACTATAAACATCTGCTTTGTCTGTTAAATAACCCCACAGCGCATATTCTGGAGCCATATATCCTCTGAAATCAGAACCATGCCAGATTAGTGACTCTAACGGAGTATATTGCGATCACTGAATAAAGGAAGCTGCGAATTAAGTCTGATTAAAACTTACATGGTTCCAGCAACACGAGTGCTAATGTGAGTGTTCTCCTCTTCATTGAGCTTAGCTAGTCCAAAGTCTGATATCTTGGCACTTAGATCTTTGTCCAGTAATACATTTGTACCTTTGATGTCTCTGTGAACAATCCTGATTGCAGATTCTTCATGGAGAAATGCTAAACCTCTGGCTATTCCAACACATATCTTATATCTTGTTGGCCAATCCAGCATCAGAAAACTTGTTTCTGAACCTGTAGCTAATCCAGTAAAGGAGGTTCACTAAACAAAATGACTTCAACTTCGGTAGTCGATGCTATTATTGAAACAAAAAAAAAAGATTTTACTGGAAAGTAATCAGATGCCATTATGGTTACCAAAAAGTGCTTTGGCGAGGGAGTTGTTTTCCATGTATTCGTACACCAGAAGCAACTGATCTCCTTCAATACAGCATCCATAAAGCTTTACAAGATTGGGATGCTGTAAACCAGATATCATGCCTATTTCATTCACAAATTCTCGGTTTCCTTGCCTGGATTTAGGAGATAGCTGCTTAACAGCAATGAGAGTTCCATCTGACAATTTACCCTGCATTGAATTTATCGTAGACATTTTGCATGATCAAACAAAGGGTCCAATGATCAACTGGGATAATATGCAAGAGAATATTAGAGTGACAGACCTTGTACACGGAGCCAAATCCACCTTCTCCAATTTTTTCAGCAGAATCAAAATTGTTAGTGGCAGCTCTCAGCTGCCTCAAAGTGAAGGAACCAGTTTTCAGATCTAGCCCCTTGAGATCTGCACATAATTGTTGGTGACACAAGGGAAATGCTTCAACATCATCAATGCGCGGATGTGTTATATTCTAGATGTTTGCGCGTGTAATAGCTTCTAATTAACTAGTTAAGGAAAAGGCTTTAGCACGCAGATGATTGATTTCAATGTACCTCGTTCTCTCATGAACTTGTCTCTAAAATAGAATTTCCAACAAATGACACCCATTACCAAGAAAACAAGGAGTAAGGCTGAAGTGACAACTCCAACCACGATAGGTATTTTACTTGCTTCTCCAGGTTCTGAAATTAAACAAAGTAACACGTACAAACACAGAAAGCCAATGGGACAATAAATCACTGTAGGGCAGCAGTTTACTTCTCACCTGGACAATATGTTGTCTGGCCTGAAAACAACAAACCATAAAGTGCTTCTTAGATGGTATAATGAACTGAGTAGAAGCTTACATACAGTTATGATGAAAATCAAAGCCAGGTTCATAAGGAAGAATTTGTTTGTTAATTATGTAATCGGTGGGGGAAATGACCAAGTCTAAGTATAAGGGGTGATAAGATTCGAACTCATTCGTACTTGATCAACAAAGCTATGATATCATTGCAACAAAGCTATGATATCATTGCAACAAAGCTATGTTAACTTAATTGATAAAGGTCATTGTATATGAATGAAATCGCAAAGTTAGTGACTTTCAAATGAAATGCTGGGAATATATATATATATAAAACATGCCTGAGCATACAGTTATTGCAGAAATAAGAGGACCGTAATTTCCTCTTTTTGGAATACAAGTAGTCCCTTTTCCATTCCAGTATAAACGGATCTCCAAGGTAGTGTCTGTCACAATGGCATTGAATACTCTAGAAGTTTTGTAAGATCCATTAGCAGCCTCCTCAATATTAAAATCTTCTTCCTCTAGTTTCCCCTGGAAAACAAATCCCAAGTTAAAAGGATTTTTTTGAAAGAAAAAAAAATCTTTTTGGATAATTTAATCCCAGTTACCTGAATATAAATGTCAAAAAAGCGTTTTCCAACTCTTTTGTGCAATTCGTCACCTGTGAATTGTATCTCAGCAAAGTCGAGTTTAACAGTGTACGTCCCATTTTCTAGACAATATCCATAATAAGTGAGAGAGATGGCAGCTCTGCGTGCTGTAGAAAACAACGGTTCAGTCGAGTAGTTTGAACGAAGTATAAATCCGGGGCTTTTAGCTTCATCATCCATAAAATCTCCAGTGTTGCTGAATCCCCAGTTTGATTTTTTATTGGAATAAATCGTAGCAGCATCACCTTTAATGCTTTCGTCACCTTCATACAAGATACTCCCACTGGTTTCATCCGGTCCACCACAGTTTACATGGAATGAACGATAACCTGCAATACGTCAAATTAGTACACCATTAGAATAGTTGCAAATATACTTCTCATATCGTAGGGGCGTGTAATTGTTTAGATTTTTGGATCCCTTTGCTCTACAACTAGAGCTATTACTCTACTATATAGCTTCAAATCGATTAGTCATTGGCTAATTAATACGTTTCCAAGTGGCTTGTCACAATCATTGTTCAACTCCAATCGATGGAGGTTGTTCTATCAACCTTTGGTTTCCGATTAGTGATATTGATGGTGAAAATGTGAGGCGCTCAAGTTCTGCTTGAGGCCATGTTTTGGTTACAGATAAATCCTTACTTGTCCAACGAAACTGAGAATGAATACATCCTTAATAAATCTGTGTGCAGAATAGAATGTAGAATTAAGGCAAAAAAATCTACATTGAAATTAGTACTCGTGCTCAAATAAATACACAGACACTGATATTATAGTAGATTACTGATTTCGGTATGTTGATAAATTTGAAACTGATGTGCTTTGATTTTAAAGGACTTCGTTACTTCTCATTTAAGGAGGGAAAAGAATATCATACTTTTGGGGCACTCAAGCATGTCTGAGCATGGAAGAAGTCCCCTTCTGTAAGACATGGAAATTGTAGTAAGAATTTCAAATGGTTCTGCAAACTGCAATATAAGAATCAGATATCGAAACCATGCCTCAAGAATTAGCATTATTTCATCCCCAAAAAAAATATCATATTATTCGAGTAAAATATTCATTTTATGTTTGCTCGTTGAGAAAATCGGTGCATTGCTGTCCTCTTCATGAGTGTCTTATATCTTGGGGTAAATGAATAATAAAGCATGTCACATTCTTATGTTCTTCATTCATTCATTCATTCAGCATTAATCAACAACGTATATAATTGATGATTTCTATTGGTATTTTTGCAAGCACTTTACATAACATGATCTAAATTAAAACGTTCAAAAGCACAAGTTAGCATATATAAAATTTGCATAACTGATTTGAAATAGTAAAAATATTTTGAGCATAAAAGCTACAAGGACATGGCCTGGTATATCTGATCCTAGGATACCAAGTTTGGGCTGAGAAAGAAAATCTGGATAGGATTTAAAGATACAAATATAAATTGCAGATTTAACTCCAAAGATATTCAGTTAAAATCCTGCTTAGCATCTGATATGTAATGTATTTTTCCCCCCTGAAAACTATATATGAACATGATATGGTTTATATGATTAGCAGCATATTCTGTTAACGCAGGTTCCACCATTGCAAAGATCTTTTAGTCTACGGGAGTGAGTTTTTAGAAGGGATATTTACCTGCCTGTCTGCATTTAAGAAATGAGAAATCCCTTTAAAATATCCCAAAAGGGAATTTTGAAATTTTATCCTGTAAGAGCTCCATTTCCAAATTAAGGTTATCCATAGGGACCTCGTTTCATCCTAGATTTGTGCTAAGCATATATGAGTTTTATATGTACATACATATATACACCTCTCTTACGTTGTATCTTCTTAATTTTTCCTTGGTATCATGACAACTACCAGATTGGATCTTCAACAACTTGAAATACCAAAAATATCGCTCTCCAGAGTGTATATGAGGAGCCTTACAAGTTATTCTTGATGAATGAACTCCTGTACGTGTTTATATCCCTGGTTTATAGATTCAAATCATTAAGTTTCGCATTAACCAGGAGTATCCCAAATTTAAGAAAATAGATATCCTTACTGGGCATCTTGACAGCTTGGCAGCCGTGAAAAGTTATTGTAGGAAAGATCACTGCAAGAAGCCAAGGGAATCATAAATATGAATATGAACCTCAACAAAATTAATAATAAGTAGTGGAACAAATGAAATGCTAAGCAAGATTAAAAAAAAAACCCACATATTTCCAGAAACTAGGCTTTCGTTGAGGCCCTATATATGACATGAAAATATATGTAGCCTTAGATTATCAAGATTCACTCAGAAGACCACTTTATAAATATTAATGGTTGATCAATCGTCAGCAGTTATATCTTCACAAGAGAGCAGAGAAGTTGAACAGAATATCTAAACTGAAATAACTGAAACCTGTGATACATTTCAGAAACATACATTTTGTTGCCTGAGTTGATAAATGAGTTTGGGACACTTCCAGTCAGCTCGTTTCCACTTAAAAACCTGGTTTTCAAAAGCCAGATTGATTCTTTCAGCATAATTTACTCCTCCGTCCGTGGTCAGATTTCAAATATTCAAATTTAAATACTTACATAAAATCATATGATTTTGCATCTCCAGGAATTCCTCCTTCCAACTTGTTGAAAGTTAAATCCCTGCAAAAGATTACATTAAAAGATTTTCCAACTTTAGTTTTCGGAATATTCCTTGCACCTTTTTGCAAGTAGTTTTGCAATAGACAAGCTGGAGCTTCTGCGAAATGCAAATACCTTCATTATTTTTACTTATGTTTCATTTGGTTCATGGTTAAACACAAACCATGTTAAATGTCAAGGATGCAAAAGTGTTTAGAATGTGTGGAAGCAAGTTTAGAAATAAGGTTCTAAATGTTGAAGGTAAATTGATTTCTATAAATTAGTTCAATCGATCGACTGGTTGATAACAGGTTAATTAATTGAGACAAAGCGACTGGTTGGATTAAGAATATGTTGACTGGTTTAGTCGTTATAATACAATTCTTGTTTATGTTAGGATTTCCTTGTATCAGTTTAATTTCTTAATTATCTATGACTTTATATTTATAGAAAGGCTTATAATTCAACATTACTATAAATACAAAAGGAGAGAAAATAGTTAAGGGGCTTCAAGAGAAACATTTAACAAAAGTATTCAATTCTCTCAATCTTCTTCTTGTTCTTGAGTTTTTGACCTTACATTATTGTGTTGATCTTATACCACACTTGTTTTACTTCCATCAAGTGGTATTAAAGCTTATGTTTGATTATTTGACATGCTCAATCCAAACTTTTCACTTCAATATCATAGGGTGACAAAGGGAAACCATGAAATTTAGTGTATTTGAGTATGAGCTTAGCTAAGTTTCCAAAGATATATGGGAGATGTTTGAAAAAAACTTTGAGAAGCCTATAGATGGAGCAATATAGGCTTCAGCTCAAAAGGAGGTCATGCAAAAAGCATGAAAGAAGAATCAATAAGCACTCATAATCATCTATCAATATCTAGATGATGCCACTTTTGAGATAGTGGCTAATGCAATCGCCGCCAAACATGCATAAATTTTTTTGGAAGAATCAAATCAAGAAGTTAACAATATGAGAAAGGTATGTTTACAAAAGCTATATGATGACTTTGAAAAGTTACATATGATTGAATTAGAGAATACTTAAGAATACTTTGCAAGAATATTAGTCATATACAATCAAATGAGGAGATATGGAAAGAAGATGGAGAGAAGATGGAAGAGACACGTATGGTAGAGAAGATTATACGCTCGCTACCAAAAAGTTCCATTATATGGTTATCGCGATAGAGGAATCACAAAATATGAATGTTCTCTCAATATAAAGTCTTATGAGAAAATTACAAGTCCATAAGGAAAGAGTCAATGAGATTCAAAAGGATGTGGCGCATAAGCACTTATTTCAAAGAAATAGGAGTAAGAGGCAAATTTAAAAAAGAAGGCCAAGACAACCTTAACATATCAATTAGTCGACTGCATAAAACAAACTAGTCAATCGGTTACACCGAAAATGACAATTCAAGATCCAGGTTTGACAAATCAAAAGTTAAATGTTGTAATTGTAAAAAAAAAAAAGTCATTATGCTAGGGATTGCTAGATTCTAATCAAGAGAGTTGAGGAGAATGAAAATCTTATAATATAAAAAGAGAAAGACGCTATCCTAGTATAAGTGCATAATAAGAGAATGCAAGATAAAGAGAATTGGTGATACCTAGAAAATTAAGCTAGCAACCATATGTGTAGAGATAAAGACAAGTTCATAGAGCTTGATAAAACAATTAGAGGCAATGTCACCTTTGCATATCATTCAAAAGTTGTCATCAAAGAAAAATAAATGATTTCGATTAAATTAAAAGATGGAATTCATTAATGTATTGGTGATATCTATTATATATTAACGGTGAAAAGCAACATATTGAGCTAAGGACAATTAGTGGAGAAGGGATATGAGATTAAGATGAAAGATCATACTTTAATATTACTAGACACTAAAAGAGTTATGATTGTAAAGGTAATCATGACAAAGAATATAATATTGTTGTTAAATTTTATAACCTATTTTTGAATTATTTTCCAAGTTCACTTTTTTTTCTTCCAAAACAAAAATAAAAAAAATAAAATGATGACAAGTGATGTAGAGAAAGAAGGTTGAGGAGGATCTCAAACATATAGAAAAATGAAGGTGTTTTTTTGGAAGAAATTCGAAACTTAATTGTACCTCATTATACCCAAGACTAAGAAAATAATATAGATTTAAGGTCAAATTAAATGATTATTGGACAAATCTGCATAGAAATTGTTAGAGAATAATAATATTAATTATATCTTGGGACCTCATCTAAAAGTTTAAGCTATTGGGTTGAAATAGTTCTTTAACATGATATTAGAGTCTTGATGACCAAGTGATCATGAGTTCGAATCCCACCATCCTCATTTATTTAATAAAAATCAAATACAAGATAATATAGGTCTCTACAAGTTTTAAGCTCAAAAGACTTTTACTTGAGGGTATATATTAAAAAATAATAATATTAATTATATCTTAGGATCTCACCTAAAAGTTCAATTTATTGGGTTGAGATGTTTCTTTAATAGAAATGAAGTTCATAGGTATAATTAAATTTTTAATAGGTTAATTTGATTTAATTATAGGGAAAATTAAAGTTTAATTATGTTTGAGAATTAATTTAAGTTGAATTGAAGGATTTAATCAAGTGCAAATGTAATAATACTTTAAACGAATTAAATTAATTTTATTAGGGGTTTAACCAGTGAAAAATTAGTTTGAAAGCTCAATTTAGGTTTATTTGAGAAAATTAAAATTTTAAAAAATTTAATTTAATTTTTATGAAGTCAGTTAGTTGAAATCAAAAGTAAAATTACAAGAAAAATAAATTTTTATAATCAATTGAAAACTAAATTAAAAAAATTCATGACAATGATGATTTTGCCGCGTTATTAAAATATTTTCATGTTTTTAACTTCTATCACATTACAGCACATGTAAGGTGATGAGTGAAGGTGTTACGACTTACAGCGTTTTCAGAGAATCCGATGTCCACACATCTGTTGGGATCACACCAGTTAAACTGATGTTTCGCAAAACCCTTCAAAGAAATTAAAGATAGGCTTAATTAGTTCTCAGTAGAACATGTTCTCAAGTTTATTTTAGACATTTTACGGACAGTTGACGAACAATTTCTTCACTCTGGGGGGGATGTTGGGTAAATTAGACTCTGGTCCAGACATATCAGTGATCCTCCTGTACATTGAAAACAAAAGAATGTTATAGTTCGCTTTATTCTCTGTCTTCTTCAAAGAGGAAACACCAAAATTATTGTATTTATTGCTGTGCCTCTCAGGAAGTAGTTTGACTCACAAATCTGTCAGCTTCTTTAAAGAAAGAATGGCAGTAGGTATGCGCCCTTGTAGTCCACTTGCGTATAATTCACTTCGTTAGTCCAAAGAGGAAAAATAAAATATCAGAATATTGTGCAACATGTAGCGAAGAAATGAAACGAAAATCTTATGCTGATAAAGATCCTCACAGTCTATTAAGATTAGTCCAGTTCCCAATGAAATCAGGTATTCTGCCACTAAGATTATTATCACTTGCACGACTGCACATTGCAAAACCGAATTAAGGAAACCAGATGCTATTGAACTATCAAAAACTGTGTTTAAAGAAGAAAGGAATTGATTGCTTACAAATTAGTCAAGTTTAGCTTAGCGAGAGTTTTTGGCAAGGTTCCCTCCAACTGATTGGAGGAAAGTATCCTGCAACCATTAATTCAAACCACAGCATCAAAGATTGCAACTAAAATGCCTAGCTTGCGTTGGTTTAATAACGATGAGCAGGTAAATGGCTTACAGGTCTGTTAAGTTGACAAGATCACCAAGCTGATAAGGAATAGTACCAGAAAACTGATTTGCTTCAAGGGACCTTCATGTATTTGTATTTGATTAATTGACAAAAATAAATTTAGTGAACCAAGTAAGCTAGCATTGTCAAAAACAGAAACAGAAAACAAAATAAATGATAAATCAGCTGAACAAATATTTATGACTTCAATACATACAAGTAAGTCAGGCTACGAAAACTTCCCAAGTACCAAGGAATATTTCCTGACAAGTGATTGGATGTAAGTGAGCTGCATGCATAAAATGTTATCTAGTTATGGTGAATTCTGACTTGAGTATGAGCTGGTAAGCAAAGATGAGGTGAATGAACTTACAGGTATGTCAAATGTTTCATTGAAGCCCATTCCTCAGGAATATTGCCAGAAATGTAGTTGCGAGTTAGGTCACTGTAACAGATAATATAGAATCAATACTTGAGAATTTAACTTGTTATGTTAAAAAATCATTTTAATTCAATATGTTAAGTTGTTAGGTGAGCTTTCAATATATGATGTATATTATTATTTATCATATTTTTTTAAATAAAAACCTTTTAAACTTCAAACTTTATTACCTTGCACTTGATTTTATTTAAATAAATAGGTATTATAAGATTCAAACTCATGACTATTTAGTCATCAAAATTTTGATATCATATTAAAAAATCATCTCAACTCAATAATTTAAATTGTTAAATGATATTATATGATATGATTTATATTATATATTATGTTTAACTTTATGAAACGTCAATTAGACGTACATCTCTTTGGAGTATAAACCATTCTTGTTGAAAATAAAGTTTCTTTTACAACATAATTTGAATTAGACGATACTTTAGTTTCTGTTAAGGTTGTGTCTATGATGTAAATTGTGCATGTTAGATTTTGACTGCACATATTATTATTGAATATTTTGTAGTTGCATACCTTTTAAGAAGTTGAAGTATGCAGATTAGTGAATGCTCATGCAGAAAAATATTCTCAAGATGTTCACCCTTAGCAATTATACTAACAAGTATAATTTTTTATTTAATTATTAAATCAAGTTAAAATTTTATTAATAGATTTTTACAAGATTAAACCTAAATATTATTGTTCAAAATTTATTATATTTTTTTAGTTAAATTATAATTTATTAACCTATTTAATGTATAACTCTTTAATTATTTTTCTTGGTAGCCAAATAGCCTTAAAGAGTTGCAATATTGAGTTTTTTTATTATTAAGATTATATCTTTAATCACATCAATAGTGATCATATCTTTAAAAATTTTTTTTTTTTTTAATTCTTATTTATTAGGTTTAGTTGCGTCAAATATGCTTCTTTTTATTATTATTAATAAGATATTTCCATTCCAAAACCTATAAATTAGTCGATAAAAGTTACTTTGAGATTCTACAATCAATACACATAGAAACACAAATAAAATATATCCTAAAAAGATTCTTACAGATATTTGAGATATGTAAGGTTGACCGTTTCAAATGGGAGCTTGCCTTGAAGACTGAGCGTTTTGAGAGATCTGTTATTGAAAAAAACATCATGAGTACATAAACAAATGTTTAGGTGATTAAAAAATAAACTAAAAAATTTACTTGTGCTAATTTACATCCAATTAATTTAAACATAGGAGCAATGTATCCAATTTATTTAAAAATGGGTTAACAACAAGTATACTACAACAAAACATTTTAACAACAAGTATTCAAATAAATATAGAAGACCAAAAAAATCTTACAATGACGTGATATGACAATAACTATCATTATTGAGGTTGAGGGTGCAATTGCATAGGGTGGTGCTATTGGCTTCTGAATCTTGGATGCAAGCATCGCCCAACTCCAAGGGTTGCCCACCCTGCGTCAGTACTGTCTTGCCAATTTGTTTTAACGCCGTCACTTGTTCAAGGATCATGCATCCACGGAAAATTTTATCAAAATATCCATATCCATAACATAACATCGGTTAATATTAACTCATATCACCCAAAAAATAAAAACACTAAAAGTTTTCAAGTGGTATTCTAACACAATAAAATGGTCGGAATCTTGAGCACAAATCCAGTAAAAATAGAAATAAATAATGAAAATATATAAATAAAGTAAACGGATTGTATATTAACTCCACAATTTAATTATAAATAATTCAAAGTTCTCCTTTTCAATTTGTTGCATGTATTTTAGGAGAATTGAAAATCAAAAAACACTTTTTTATTAACTCATTTATATGTTTTAAATTTTTTTTACTCAATATATTTTTTAATCCCACTTATTATTTTAAATTAATTTTTTTTGTTTCTCGATTAAGATGTAATTCTTATAAATAAAACATGTAAGATAAAAAAAAATACTTATTGTAAGATATTAGCATTATTAAATTAATTTTGTTTGTTTTTGGATTATTTTAAATTAATATCAAATACGTATTGTTTGTTTTTCTTAATAAATGAAACATGTAAGATAAAAAGAAGACCAAACATATTTTTAATTTTCTTTTTAAATGAATAATGCTTTGACATAGTGTTAGAACATAAAATAAGTTTCAAATCTTAATCAACAACTTTCACATAAGAAAACATATTAGAAAAACAATATTATGAAGATACATTTTTGAGTTTTTGGATTAAGATGTAATTCTTATAGCATTTTTAACTGTTTTTCATTTAATATTGGATCCCAAATTATTTAATATTGGATCCCAAATTGTAAAAGCCGGGTATTTAATTATAATTTTTCAGAGGTATGGCTATATTAATTGTGTGTATTTACACAGGCTATCAAATGATATACGAGAGACAATAACTAGCTTTCCTTCTTGTTAGTGTATCCACCATGTGATAACATTTATAAAATTGAAGAAAATTACAATAATCATGAAATAACAAAGATCATCCAAAAGTGAAAAACAAAACTTCTTATTATATCTGAGATCCGTGTAATTACTATATAGTAAACAAGAAATAGTTAAATAAGGGAATTTTAAAAATTAGAGGACAAAATACTAACAAGGAAACTCCAAAAATAAAAACTAACTTGAACTAAATAATAATATTAATATTATTCATATATTGAAAAATCATGCCCCATTTTCTTATAATCTTTTTCTCTAAGCCTTTTTTTTTAGTTCTCGATTTAAATATCTCTTAAAAATAATAATTAAGGGAATTTTTTGGTATAAAAAGGTTTTTATAATATTTTCTTAAAAGTGAGAGAGGTTTTATTAATTAGATATTCAAACTTTTTTTCATACACTTTGTAGTTTCCAAATACCTCGAGAATTATTGTAATTTGTAGAAAAAAGAAATCTGATACACATTAAATAATTTATTCATCTTTAATATCATCCCCACATGAGCTACTTCCTGTTGGATGCACAGTTGAGAGTGAATGTACGGATTTGGGCCCTTTTTTTTGAGATTTTCCCTTTATATTAATACCCCCTTAGTTATTTTTCTGTAGTTGCAGTGTAAAGTGAAGAAATGATTCTCCAATAAAGTAATTCATGAGCAATGAACTACAAATTTATATTAATGAATTTCTTAATCTTAAAGTATGAGGTTGTAGTTGTAAGCAAATCTGTGGATATGTGACTTAGCACACCAATGGAATGGAAAGCCGTGGGAATTAATTAGCTCAGATTATTACAGCACTCCATTATTGCAATAAAAACAAAGCTCACTCTCTTACCTTCGTCTGGATGTAACTGATATGAGACAACCAAAGTAGCAGAACTGAAAAGAGTGATCACGACCACCATAACTCGGCAAAACTGAAGAAGTCCACGCGGAGGCTGAAGCATCGTGAACATGTTGGGTGCACGAGTAGGAAAGAAGCTTGAATAAGTTTTCATTTCATGAGGTACGTACTTGATTTATACTGGACGCGGGGACAAATTCTTAAATTGGTGAGAATGACCTCTAGCCACTAGATTTGATTTCTTTTCATTTCTCTCTCTCCAAACCGATAAGGGTTGATTGCAAGTTACAAGCTGGTAAATATCGCAACAGGTAATTAATTATGAGTTGGACAAGTTTAAGCTGGTCATCTCTCCAGCCGTTAATTTCTCCCCTTTCTTTTCCTCCATCAGCCTAAATTATTGATAAAATTAACTACAACACGGTAATACTAATTCTTTGGCCGAGTCCAGTCAGACTTATGTTATATATTTTATACAATATCTATACTTACACAAATATTTCTATAAATATCTAGGAAATTTTTAAGGTATTTATATTAAATATTTTGTAATTATAAAATATTTATCCTAAAAAAATTTATTTAAACAAATATCTCTAGGAGCATAAAAAAAAAAGTCTCTCTAGACAACATAACTCTAATATAAAACTTAAATACATTGAAATCTAGAGAATATTCACTCTTCACATCATATGAACGTACACTATACAGGCCCACCAAGTCCTCCGAATCTCGTTTTATAAGCCTATAAAAAGTGTCTATAATCTTTCTTATGAAGATTTTTCCAGCCTTATCAATTGGCATTGTATGTGAAAAATAAATAAAAAGTCAATTCATTTATGTTTCTTAAATTTTTTTTTCATGATTGACAATACATCTACAATTATGCCAACAACACGTGATGCTAGCAGCTAAGCCAATGACACGTGATGCTAGCATCTAAACCAGTGGTTAAACACATCAATTAAGCCCATATGGCTATGCTAATGGCTACACCTAAGGAAACACCCACGATGATGCCCACAACTATGTCTATGGTTATGCTTCATAGCTATGCCTTAAAGCTACACCCATAAACAACTTTTGTATCACCCGGACATCACAGCGATGATAAAAAAAAATTATTGAAAAAAAATACATATCTAGCATCTTGTTCTTTGAGGAAAACGGTCTTATTTAAGGAGTTTACCACCTAATATTATGGTAAATAAAAACCCTAATAGGTCAATAGAGATTCTATGATCCAGGATTGCTTATGCAAAAAGAAAGATGTTATTACCCCTTAAACATCCCCCTAAGGTAGGTTGCATTACTGGTGTTGTCTAAAATTACCAAGTGTTTTGTCCTTTTTTTTTTCTATCATATTCTTGACTCTAACGTTAATAAATAGTGCTTGTGAATATTTTTAGCTATGGCGTTGGTAAATATTGCACAAACCCAAAAAAAATGTGATATTCTTAACTTTGACGCCAATGAATAAGTTCGTGAAATTTTGAATTTTTAATGAAAAAGAAATAATTTTTCTATGCCTTTTCCTTTTTGTTTACCCTTTTATTATTTGATCGATTTAGACAACAATTAAAAAAAAGCATTACATAACATATTTGCATTTAACAGTAATAGTCCACAAATTGAGCATATAGTAGGAAAAAACAAAAAGTAAAAAAAAAAAAAATAAAACACGATGAGCCCACAAATAAATCCACGAAGATCTCCATGTATTTCAGGAATTTTCTAATATTGAAAAAGGGTTTGTTCGACCAAATTTCAAAATAAAAGGGGAATAAAATACATGGAAAAGGTATAATGGTTTATTTTATCAAACACACTCTCATCAAACACAATCTGGATTAACTGGGCTTAGTCTAGTTATTGGTTTAGAACAATAACTGGTTTAGATAGAAAATTCACGCGTGCACTGCACATTACAAAGGTAATTAATACTACCTTCGTATATAGAGGCATTTGAGCCACAAGTTTATTGACTACAAGTTATTATGTTGAATGATTCACATCATTAGCATCGTAGGCTGCTAAAAAGAATTTTTATGGAAAAACTCTTAGATATTTAAACCTGACTTGTCAATTTATTGACTTGAAACTAGCAAATAACATATTGAAAACGAGAAAGATTTCAAACAGAAAAGAGATAAGGAAAAAGGATTTACCCTTATATACATTGTTTCAGGTATTAATAAAAGAGACCTACATTGCCTGAAGTCCATTCCATACTACTGTAAAGTGCACTATGAACACAAAGGTTTTATTACTTTCAATGCTATTAGATAATAATATAAATCATATATTAAGATTTCATCTAAAAACTTAAACTATTGAATTGAGATGTAACAAGATTGTAAAACCACTGTGTCTTTGTCTAGTAGTGTACATCTTATTTATAGAGTTTCTTTAGCAATATTATAGTAAGGTAATTAATATGCAGAAGCAACGTATCCTTTTATATATAGCTATTATCTATAATCAAGGAATTTCCTAGAATCATGGGATTGGGTTCTGATAACAGGTGTAACATGATTTGAGGAGAATCTTGGGGATCCTTCTATATGTGTAAAACCCCCCGCAAGCCTAGTATCTCAAAATCAGAGATGCGAAGTTTGGAATTGAAAAAAATAAAGGCAAGTTGGCCAAGACTTTTGGTGAAAATGTTGGCAATTTGTAAGTGAGCAGGAACTTAACGAATTGTAAGGGCTCTAGAGGCTACCAACTCTCTTATAAAATGATAATCTAAATCAATATGCTTAAAACACTTATGAGAGAGTAGGTTGATAGCAAGAAAAATTGAGCTTTGATTATCATAGAGTAGGATTGGAAAGATTGAGATGATACATGAAGGTCCTAAAGAAGATGTCGTAGCCACTTAACTTCTGTGGCAATATGGGCCAATGCCCGATATTTAGCTTCTTGGAACTCCAGGATACTAGAGTACTGCCAAAATAAATGGCATAACCAGAAATGGAGCGACACGTATCTGAACATCCAACACAATCGACATATGAAGAAGTAGTGAGTTCTCTAGAAAAAGATGGAGTGAAAGATAAGATGAAGCAAAGAGTCCCCTTAGCATAACATAGTACCCTTTTAACAGCCTGAAAATGAGAAATAGATGGCTTATGCATGAACTAACTTATAACACTTACAATGTGATCAATATCGGGACGAGTAATTGTAAGATATTGAAAGGCACCTATAATTGACTGGTAAATAGATGGATCATCAAAATCAGGGCTAGCCATAGAAAGATGTTGAGCAACTACCATGATGTACTAGCTGGTTTGGAGACAACCAATTGTGCATGTTGTAAAATTTCATAGGCATATTTAGCTTGGCTAAGAAAAAGACTAGTAGATGTGCGATAAGCTTCAAATCCTAAAAAAAAAGTTCAAAGAGCCAAGGTCCTTGATGGAAAATTCATGAGTTAGCTTGCCAATAAAGGCATGAAAAAGTGTTGAGTTGCTGCCAATCATGACAATATCATCAACATACATAATAAGTATATTAAGTCATTGATTAGTACTTAAAAGTGTATTTTTATTAAGGTTTTGTACCATCATTTTACACTTGAAGTATCAATAATTCCTTAACTAAAGCATCTTTTATAATAACATATCTAATAATATAAGATACATTTAATTTATAGTAAATGTTCATCTTAAATACAGACCTATCACATAAATGAAAGGATTAATTGATGGGTTTAAGTACTGAAATTAAAAGGACAGAGAGATGGCCAAACTTAGAAAAGAGATGCTGATATAGTTCAAACTGGAACACTATTTGCTAATTAGGTCATATTTGGAGTTGTAGATCTCAGATTTAAGTCTACTTTATATGGATGTAAAGGTAAGATATAGGCCTACAACTTTCATTGGAATTCAAGATTTAAAAAGGCTGTTTTAAAGTCCAAATTATAGCAACAACGAAGAAGACTGAATCTGTCCTGCAACCCAAACACGATTCAGTGTTCAACCCATATCTAGAGTTATATAAGTCCAAATAACCTCAATTTTTTTTCTAAAAAGTTGAGATAATTTTTTACATTTTTCATGTGGAGGTCTAGTTCAAATTCTGATGTTATCAATGATGTTTTGGGCAGACAAGAAGATAAGAATTGTCACCAAGTCAAGAGTTAGCCACCCACTCAACAATTAGTCATCAAATCAATAGCTCCCAATTTTAGCCTATAAAAGGAGGCATTTGCCATGCATTTAGGCATCTTGGTTTCCAGATCAAGAT